>NC_045806.1:70053176-70177756 GCF_009873245.2 Balaenoptera musculus | reverse complement strand
ATAGGGAGGGTGGGAGGGAGGGAGATCCAAGAGGGAAGAGATATGGAGACATATGTATATGTATAACTGATTCACTTTGTTATAAAGCAGAAACTAACAAACACACCATTGTAAAGCAATTATACTCCAATAAAGATGTTAAAAAAATAATAAAAAATTTAAAAAAGGAAAAGAAAAACCTTTAAAAAAAATTTAAAAAGCGGCACTGAATAGAACATGTTAGCCAAATCTATCATAACAGAGTATTTTTCAACAGCCTACCGAATAGAATTTGTATTTTCAATAATGTTTGGAATTGGAATTTTATAGGTAACACTGTGATAAGAAGTATTATAAATCATAATCAGGCTCCATTCAACTTTACTTTATCTTAATATAGGTCAAATGGGACTTGCCAAAGGAAAAAAAACATTGGAATAATTATACCCTCCTTCAAAAGTCTGGTCTCTAATTTGGTAACTCTTATTATAGTTGAAATTGTTGAGTCCTATGGCAAATATATAGTGTGTCATTTAGTGAGATTGACAATTAGAGCTGAAGATTGAATTGTAGATAATTTATTATATCTGGTTTGGACTATAGACATAAAATCAATTATGCTCCCTTTCATTTATTATGGAATCTTATAATACACTTTGAATTTTAGTCTAAGGACTTTGATTTAGCAGAACAAATTTTGTGTCATTATGACAATGATTTCTTTCTTTACTCTTAGTAATTTCTTCTTTTCCTTTTGTAATTTAGGATATTTGGGGGGTATTTTAATTTAATTTAATTTAATTTAAATGTTTTCTTCTCTGAGGAATCCCGATGTATATCAGAATATTGCAACAGAATTGAGTACAGCTACTGAAACATAAGTACATTTGACCTTGTAGGGCTCTAATGAACCATCTGCCATTGGAGGCATGGAGTCCTGAAAGCCACGTAGAAACTCTTCCTCATAAAAGCAACCACCCGGAGGATTCCTAGTCCCGTTATAGGCAGTGTTCTGGAAATGCAGAGGTCAATGCCTGGCCAAGATAAAGTCATGTGGATCTTTTCTCTCCAGTGAATGGGCCTGGCACCTCCTAGGGTGTGGTCATGGGTCAGGCTCCTCAGCTTCTGTTCCATTTTATGCTCCTCCAGCCCTATCTAGTGTCAGGCTCCTCAGTCCTGTTTCCTCACTTGTAATGTCAGGCTTAGACCTACTAAATTCGAGGCAAATGCTTGGTAGAACACAGCAGACAGAAGCTTCAGTCCTCAAGGTGCTAAAACAACATTACACTTCCTTCAGTCCTAAGTGAATCAGGGCCATGCTATGTTCTGCTCAGAATTGGGAATATTCCTCTCTCTACAATTTGAGTTGCACATTATTGCCTAATCACCGAGGTAGCTCTGCTTAAGCCCTATATCTCAAAAAACTTCTTTCACCTTGATGCTAGATCTCCACTCTCTCTAGGGCTTAAACATAGTATATGAATCCAGGCTGGAGAATAAATGTCAGGCATTCCCCTCCATGTTCTTCTCCTCTTCCATCCACTCAGCAAGTCCTTCAAGCAGACCTCCCTTTCCTAGGCTCTTTCCACATGCAAAAAGATGATCAGTGCATCAGTGAGCCCAGACATTATCATTTAGGCTCAGCCAGGGCCCCTAATGACAGTCAAGAGTAATTCATTTTCTATTGCTGATGAAGTGCCATATGAGTGACAAAAATAAATAGTACTATTATTGCTGGTACAGTTTAGTTACCCAATTCTGATAGCACAAACCAAACCAAACCAAAAAATTCTATGAGCATATGATCAATGCAAGAACTGGACATTGTTTGGACTTGATTAGGTGAATTTTTTCTTGGTCTTGTTGGTCCTAAAATCTATTAGTGATACTCATTTACCAGGTTTCAGGTTATAGACTCACAGTGAAGAGAGAGTACGTGGGTTCTATCCATAACTGAAATGAGTATAACCCTTTCCTTATGTTTTGGGACATCTAGAAGATAGTCCTGCTCATTAGCAGATCAAATAGACTTGGAGTTCAGAGAAAGGTACAAAACATTAATATTGGGGGTTGTCTTTCAGTTCATTCAAAGTCACTGCATATGGATATCTGCGAATTCCCTTTCGTTTTGATTTCTCTCCCTCCTAATTTTTTATACCTCTTCCTCCCCCCACAATTCCAACTCTAGTGTCATGGTCACAGGAATAGTCATTCCTGACTCCATCTTGGGAGGGTTTTGATAGCTTTTCATAGGCTTATGTATGGAGAAGTTTAGGTAGTTCAGCTTCTTTTGGGAACGAGCTAGAGTTCCATCAAATAAGCTAAAGGGGCTGCCCTTCAAAGGGGGTATTTTCAGCTCTTTTACCTTGACTCTTTACTAGTATGAAATACTTCTCTGTAATGATATTGCCTGAAATGGCCACTGTTAATATTTTGACATTTTTGATTAATTTCCACTCATTCAATAGTCTGTGTGTGTGTATAAATAAATAAAATAAAAACACACCTATTTACACAGATTTTAAAATGCTTTTTCCTTTGCTTCAAGTATGAGTGCTTTCCAAATATAACCAAGGCTTTGTTTTTATATTTATGAGATGATTTGATGTTTATCTTCTGTTTCTTATTTCTCATTTAAAAATAAATCTTGTAGCCATTTTTTTAAAAAAGCAGAGCTCTACAAAAACATTATCATTAGCTAGAGACTGGCATTAAGAGTCTCAAGGGATTGCCAATGGAATAGAGTGCTTTTGCTTCCACAGTTACTGCTTAACCTCACCCAGCTGAACATCCCCACCATTCGATGGTGAGCATGTAAAGCCCTGTAGGTAATTGCCAACATTACTATCTAACCAGTGCTACTGAGTAATTTTCTTGGAGACTCCAAGGACCATTATCAATACCAGAGGAGACAAAGACCTCTTCATTAGCTAATCCAATTCCCTTGGCTCAGGCCTCCCTACTCTAATTAACTGCTGGAAACATCTACAATTCAGAAGTGCTAAATGAATAACCCATTGTTTGCTGTGAAAACTAACAAGTGGCTAAATGGGGTGCTTAATATTTTCTGAAATGAGGCCTTAATGTAGATATAAAATTTCCAGAAATATTGAAATAAAAACCATAAATGCTTTTCAGGAGAGTGGGAGAAACATAGGAACATATACATAAATTTGTATATTTTATAGCATTCTTTATAAATGAAGTCACTCAGTACAGGAACCTAGAAATATTGTATGCATTATTTACTTTGTCCATAAAAGTATCATGTTTGATTTATTTAGAGATTTGAAGACCCAGGAAAATGTATCAGGATATTTGTGGAAAAGATTTCTCCTAACTTTTTTTTTTCTTTTTGAAATTTCAATGCTCTTGGATTTGGGGGCAGTGAAGAAAGGGGGTGATACTTTTCATCAGAAATATTTTTAGTTGCCTTGAAGTATTCACAACATATTTTGATTTTTGAGTTGGAATGAATTGGGTTTAGGAAGAAATAGTCAATGTAATAAATTGCTGAGGTGGATCAGGAAGGAGAAAAAAATTAATGTAGATTGAGTACCTACTATGTGCTAGCAATTTCCTAAATACTTACCTCACTTAGTTCTTTGTATAACCATGCAATATAGATGTTATTTTCAATTTTCAGGTGAGGAAATAGCCTCAAAGGGTATGAGAGCCTTGTCAGGGTCGCACATAAAGTAAGAAGGAACATTTTCCCCTAAGCTTGTGGGTCTCAGATCATAATGTGCATAAGAACCACCTGGGAGGGCATGTTAAATACAGATTCCTATGAAAATATTAAGATATTCTGAATAAATACATTTGGGACATGGCCCAGGAATCTGAACTTTTACAAAATAATCTCATAACTCTGATGTAGGAACTCCTGTAACACAGTTTGAGAAACACTGCCCTAATCTATATTTAAACAGACAAAAGATAGCTTTAAGGGGGGCAGCCTGACCTATAGACATGTTTCACTTATTTGAAAGAGTACTCTTGAACCTTAACAGCCAGGGCATATTTCTGACTCTGGTATATTGATTTTTCTTCAGTATTATTAGTGTGTCCTTTTCCTTTTTTATTGCAGTATAGTTGATTTATAATATTATGTTAGTTTCAGGTCTACAACATAGTGATTCACTATGTTTGCCTACTATACTCCATTATTGCTTATTACAAGATAATGGCTCTAATTCTCTATGCTATACAGTACATATTTCTTGCTTGTCTATTTTATACATAGTAGTTTGTATCTGTTAATCCCATACTCCTAATTTGTTCCTTCCTTCCCTTTCTCTTTTGGGAAACACAAGTTTGTTTTCTATATCTGTGAGTCTGTTTCTGTTTTGCATATACATTCACTTATGTTACTTTTTAGATTCCACATATAAGTGATATCATAAAGTATGTGTCTTTCTCTGTCTGACATATTTCACTTAACATAATATTCTCTAGGTCCATCCATATTGCTGCAAATGGCAGAATTTCATTCTTTTTTATAGCTGAGTAATATTCTATCATGTGTATGTGTGCGTGTGTGTGTACATACATACCACATCTTCGTAATCCATTTGTCTGTTGATGGGCACTTGTGTTGCTTCAATATCTTGGCTATTGCAAATAGTGCTGCTATAAACATTGGGGTGTATGTATTTTTTTGAATTAGTGTTTTAATTCTGCATATATACATACTCAGGAGTATGAAATCTCTGGATCATATGTTAGTTTAATTTTTAGCAACCTCCATACTGTTTTCCACAGTGGCTGCACCAATTTACATTCCCACCAACAGTGAATAAGGGTTCCCTTTCTCCACATCCTCACCAACATTTGTTATTTGTAGACTGTTTGATGATAGCAATTCTGACAGGAGTGAGGTGATATTTCATTGTTGCTTTGATTTACATTTCTGTAGTAATTAGCAATGTTGAGCATCTTTTCATGTGCCTGTTAGCCATCTATATGGCTTCTTTGGAAAAAATGACTATTCAGGTCTTCTGCCCATTTTTTGATTAGGTTGTTTCTTTTTTTGATATTGAGTTGTATGTGCTGTTTGTATATTTTGGATATTAACCCCTTGTTGGTCACATGATTTGCAAATATTTTCTCCCGTTCCATAGGTTGACTTTTTGTTTTGTTGATGGTTTCCTTTGCTATGCAAAACCTTTAAAGTTTAATTAGGTCCCATTTGTTTATTTTTTCTTTTGTTTCTTTTGGCTTAGGAGACTGATCCCCAGAAATATTGCTATGATTTGTCAAAGGGTCCTGCCCATGTTCTCTTCCAGGAGTTTTTATGGTTTATGTTCTTATATTTAGGTCTTTAAACCATTTTGAGTTTATTCTTGTATATGGTATGAGGAAATATTCTAATCTCATTGTTTTACATGTGGCTGTCCAGTTTTCCTAGCACCACTTGTTGAAGAGACTGTCTTTTCTCCAGTGTATATTCTTGCATCCTTTGTTTATAGATTAATCGAATATAGTGTGTGGGTTTATTTCTAGGCTCTCTATTCTGCTCTACTAATCTATGTGTCTGTTTTTATGCCAGTACCATACTCTTTTGATTACTGTAGCTTTGCAGTAAAGTCTGAAGTCAGGGAGCATGATAACTGCAGCTTTCTTCATTTTTTTAAGATTGCTTTTGCAATTCAAGGTCTTCTGCAGTTCTACGTAAATTTTAGGATTATTTGTTCTAGTTCTGTGCAAAATGTCATGGGTGAAGGGATGGAAAAAGATATTTCATACAAACTGAAACAAAAATAAGGCAGCAGTAGTAATACTCCTATCACACAAAATAGACTTTAAAACAAAGGCTGTAACAAAAGACAAAGAAGGACTTAATATAATGATAAAGAGATCAATACAAGAAGGGGATATTAACTTGATAACATATATGCACCCAATACAGGAGCACCTAAATATATAAAGCAAATACTAACAGACATAAAGGGAGAAACTGACAATAACACAATAATAGTAGGAGACTTTCACACCCCACTGACATCAATGAAGAGATCATCCAGACAGAAAAATCAGTAAGGCAACAGTAGTCTTAAGCGACACAACAGACCCACTGGACTTAATAAATATCTATGGGGCATTACATGTAAGAGCAGCAGAATACACATTCTTTTCAAGTGCACATGAAACATTCTTCAGGATAGATCATATACTAAGTCATAAAACAAGCATCAACAGATTTTAGAGGATAGAAATTTATAAGTGCTTTTTGCATCAAAGAGGAACTCTCAGTCCACACTGAGGCAGATAGTATATGGAAATGACCTGGAAGATAGAAAGATTGTGTTTTACCAAAGCTTCCTACATCAACTGCCACATACTCCTGCCTGGCTTGTTTGCTTGAAATAGGATGTCTAACCCCAAACAGGCCCAGATGCTGATGAAAGCCAAACCCCAGTAATGATTCTAAAATTTCTCCTCTATGCTCACTAACCTTACCCCCAAAATAAGCTGCATACAAAAAATTTATAATCAAATTAGTATCAGAGTTTTCAGTAGCAAAACTGAAAGAAAGAAGACAATAGAGCAATAACTATAATAATAATAATCCGAATGAAAATGTTTTTCAACCTGGAATTTTATAAATGGACTCAATCAAATACGAAGGTATTTTAAAAAGATATTTTCAGACATTCAATGATTCAAAAAACTATCTCTCATTGTGTCTTCTCTAGGAACCCACTAGAGGATATATTCCAGCAGTCACCAATCTTTTTGGCACCAGGGACTGGTTTCGTGGAAGACAAATTTTCCACGGACTGGGGTGTGGGGGAGATGGTTCAGGCAGTAATGCGAGTGATGGGGAATGATGGGGAGGAGCAGATGAAGCTTTGCTTGCTCGCCCACCGCTCACCTCCTGCTGTGCAGTCTGGTTCCTAACAGGCCGCAGACTGGTACCAGTCCGCGGTTGGGGGCTGGGGTCCCCACCCACTGAAACACCAGGATCAGCCTTTCCTTTTTATCCTGTCTCCTTTGAATTCTGAGATGTAGCAACACCATAGGTTTAGGTGAAGAAATGAGCACAGGATGTGAGTTTAGTAAAAAGTGGACCCTTGTCATATGAGCCATAGTTATTTAAATAAAACTTTTTCAAAGGCTAAAATAATTACAATCAGAATTCTATGTTAACATATTGACAATGCCTGGAATGTGCTCTGAAAGAACGAACATTGTAACCTATTGGAGTGATGGGATTCTGTGTAAATCATTTATTTTAATAAAATATTATTTGCATAGTAATAAGACATGGAGGAGGAATGTGAGCAGCAAGGATAAGAAATTCTAGAGAGGGAAGAGCTCTTCCTAAGAGAGTTGATGATCACCAGCCACTTCTGGGTGTGGGATGAGGGTTGAGCTTGGCCATGGTAAAGGGAATTTATTGGACAAAGAGAAACTAGAAGATCTTATAGTGCTTGTGCAATATTGGCATGTGAATTGGAAACTGGAAGCTTGTTTTCCCCTCAGGAAATTGCTGAGTTCCCTGCAAATTTGGTTGGCTTGGGGCATGGGCTTGAAGCTTCTAAATGGGCAGAGAAAAAGTTCCTGATATCTCCTGATACTTAAGAGATAAAGTCCTGTTTGGGAGTTGTTTACTACAAACACATAGCCAATCTCCCCTTCAAGATATCTGACAGATTTTGAAGCTGTATGATACAGGAGACTAAATAACTAAACTCAAAACCTCCAATGGGCAAAAGAGAATCTCTGTCACTCTTTTTGGGTTGAGGAGACAGAGACTTGACAGACTTTCCATCAAAACACAAGGGCAACTCCATTTTAACTCCAAATGGATGGTTAAACTTCCTTGGTCCCCTTGGGTTGCCCTGAGGTGGCAAGGCATGGATGACAGGTATGGCCATCAGTTTAGCATGAGCCCTGGCCTGCCTGTTTTCACACTGGGTTCTCCTTCCTCTTCTTCTTGATCTCAATTATTAAATACCCCCAAAGGCCACCTCTAGGAGTTGGGGCATAGGGGTTTGTGGGCCTAATTGTAACTTTTCCAGTCAAATGCTCTACCACTGAACTATACCTTCTCTTAATTGTAACTTTTGGAGTTTCCCCCTAATATCAGTGGCATACTGGCTGATACAATGTTGTCCCAGCAGGGATTGACCCTCAGGAGTAGATCGATCAATGTTAGTAAATTTTCTAAAAGCCGCCAAAAAAAAAAAAAAGCAAGGGAACTCCTAAGGAACAGGAATAAACCAGAGATGAACTCAATCTTACTAAAACTATAGCACAAACCCAACTTATATCAATTTCTTATTTTATTTATGTAATTAGCTTCTTACCCTATCTTCCAAGGAAAGAGAGAATCACCTCTGATGAGTGATATCATCATTTTATATACAATGTTTGACATACAATAAAACACTAGTAGACAGAGGCAGGATTATTTGGCTTATAATCATGGGAAAAAATAAACAATAACATGATCACAGATCATCTGAATGTTGGAGTTAGCTGACGAGGACTGTAAAATTTA
The DNA here is from genome assembly GCF_009873245.2 of Balaenoptera musculus. NCBI lineage: Eukaryota > Metazoa > Chordata > Mammalia > Artiodactyla > Balaenopteridae > Balaenoptera > Balaenoptera musculus. Next base: position 70,169,268 of record NC_045806.1, on the reverse strand, counting down.
TAATTAACAGACTTAAGAAAATAGATTAAAAGATGGGCAAAATGGATGAAAATATGGAAAAATTCATCAGAGAATTGGAAGCTATTAAAAAATAATGTTCTAAAGAAGACATACAAATGGCCAACTGGTACACAACCACAATGAGATATCACCTCACACCTGTTAGAATGGCTATTATCAAAAAGACAAGAGATGACAAATGCTGGTGAGGATGTGGAGAAAAGGAAATATTTGTGCACTGTTGGTAGGAATGCAAATTGGTGCAACCACTATGGAAAACAGTATGGAGGTTTCTCAAAAAACTAAAAATAGAACTACCATATGATCCAGCAATTCCACTTCTGGGTATCTCCAAAGAAAATTAAAATACTAACAAAAAGGTATATGCAATCCCATGTTCATTGTGGCATTATATATAATAGCCAAGATATGAAAGCAAACTAAGTATCCACTGATGGATGAGTTGATAAAGAAAATGTAATATATATATATGATTCATATATATGAATGATTCAGCCATAAAAAAAGGCAATCTTGCCATTTGCAACAACTTGGAGGGGCCTTGAGAGCATTATGCTAAATGAAATGTCAGACAGAGAAAAGACAAATACTATCTGATCTCACTTATATGTCTAATCTGAAGCAGCAACAACAACAACAAGCTCATGAATACAGAGAACAGAGAAGAAATTGGTGGTTGCCAGAGGCAGAGGTGGAGAGTGAGTAAAATGTAAAAACTTTCAGCTATAAAATAGTCATGTGGATGTAATGTACAGCATGGTGACTATGGTTAATAACACTGTATTGTATATTTGAAAGTTACTAAGAGAGTAGATCTTAAAAGTTCTAATAAGAAAAACAATTTGTAACTTTGTATGGTGATGGATGTACTTACTGTGGTGGCCATTTTGTAATATATACAAATATTGAATCATTATGTTGTATGCCTGAAGCTAATATAATCTGTTAATTATATCTCAGTAAAACAAAACAAAAGTGCTGGTTATATGATACCTTTTGAAAAATCAAATTGACATTCTAGAACTGAAAAATACAAATCTGAAATTAAGAATTCATTGGACTGGACTAACAGCAGACAGGACACAATAGAAAAAGTGATTAGTAAGCTATAAAGACAAGCTAATAAAAAATACCCAAACTGAAACAGAGATAAAAAATGGAAAGAAAAGAAGAATGAAAGAAGACCATTCTCTACGTCTGCGTCTTTATTCCTGTCCTGCCCCTAGGTTCTTCAGAACCGAAAGTGAGACACACAAATTTTAATATACAAGAAAGAGAGGATAAAAGAAAATGTAACAGAAAAAATATTTAAAGATATTATTGCCAAGAATCTTTCCAAAACTCATGAAACACATTATCTAACAGCTTCTAGGAACTCAGAAAACCCCAAAGAAAGACATTACCTAGGCACAATATAGTTAAACCGGTGGCACATATATACAATGGAATATTACTCAGCCATAAAAAGAAACGAAATTGAGTTATTTGTAGTGAGTTGGATGGACCTAGAGTCTGTCATACAGAGTGAAGTAAGTCAGAAAGAGAAAAACAAATACCGTATGCTAACACATATATATGGAATCGAAGAAAAAAAAAGGTCATGAAGAACTTAGGGGCAAGACAGGAATAAAGACACAGACCTACTAGAGAATGGACTTGAGGATATGGGGAGGGGGAAGGGTAAGCTGGGACAAAGTGAGAGAGTGGCATGGACATATATACACTACCAAACGTAAAATAGATAGCTAGTGAGAAAAAGCCGCATAGCACAGGGAGATCAGCTCGGTGCTTTGTGACCACCTAGAGGGGTGGGATAGGGAGGGTGGGAGGGAGGGAGACGCAAGAGGGAAGAGATATGGGGACATATGTATATGTATAACTGATTCAGTTTGTTATAAAGCAGAAACTAACAAACACACCATTGAAAAGCAATTATACTCCAATAAAGATGTTTAAAAAAAAGTAACAAAAAGAAAAAAATCTTAAAAGTAGCTAGAGGAAAAAAGATGCATTCCCTTAATAAAATTAATAGCTGATTGATGAAAGGTGCTAATCAGGAGGATTCAAAATGTCAGCATAAGAAGATCCTGAACTCACCTTTTCCCATGGACACACACACACAAAAATCTCCAACTACATGTGGAATAATTCCCTCTGAAAGGAGCCTGAAAACAGGATGAACAGAGTCTCCACCACAAGGTGTAAAAAGGATAGCATCAAGACATGTAGGAGAAACAGAGATACAGTCATGCCAAGGAAAAACCACACCCCAGCTGTGGCAATACACAATTGGGAAGAATCACAAAGGTATGATTGATTTCCCTGAAAACTGAGGAATTTGAGCTATACATCAGACTCCCCAAACCTTAGACCTTGCACAGGAGAGATGAGCCCCTAAAACACCTGGCTTTGAAAGCCAATGGGGAAAACTATAGAACTACAGGGAACAGAAAACCACTCTTTTTTTTTTTTTTTTAAACATCTTTATTGAAGTATAATTGCCTTACAATAGTGTGTTAGCTTCTGCTTTATAACAAAGTGAATCAGTTATACATATACAATATGTTCCCATTTCTCTTCCCTCTTGCATCTCCCTCCCTCCCACCCTCCCCATCCCACCCCTCTAGGTGGTCACAAAGCACCGAGCTGATCTCCCTGTGCTATGCGGCCGCTTCCCACTAGCTATCTATTTTACATTTGGTAGTGTATATATGTCCATGACACTCTCTTACCCTGTCACATCTCACCCCACCCCCTCCCCATATCCTCAAGTCCATTCTCTAGTAGGTCTGTGTCTTTATTCCCGTCTTGCCACTAGGTTCTTCATGGCCTTTTTTTTTTTTTTTTTTTTTTTTTTTTTTTTTCCTTAGATTCCGTATATATGTGTTAGCATACTGTATTTGTTTTTCTCTTTCTGACTTACTTCACTCTGTATGACAGACTCTAACTCCATCCACCTCATTACAAATACCTCCAGAAAACCACTCTTAAAGGGCTTGAACACAAACTCACTTGACCCAAATCCAGCACAAAACACCAGATTGAAAGGTGCATGGACTATAGGTGAAGGGTACACACTTACTAATCTTGAAATGTCTGCCAGAGAGGCAGAAACCAGTTGTGATGCTCCCTGGGGACTGAGACACTGGCAGGAGTCATTTTTGTGATCTCAGGCAACCTTGCTAATACCTGCACTGGTAGGTGCCATTTTGAAAATCTTCATCTAAACTGTGCCTTGGCCGGGCCTCACAGATGGCCAGGTAAAAACCCTGCACAACAGTACCCAGCAGCAATGACATCCAAGCCCCACAGCTACTTTGGGGTCCAGCCCCAGCCACCAGAGCTCAGCAGCTGCAACAGCCAGAGCCCACAGCCACACACCAGAACCCAACAGCCATCATGGCCAGGCTGTGCAGCTGTTCTGGTGGCCAACCCCAAGCAACAGTGTGCCATAGCCTCACGCAGCAGCAGTCACAGCCCCATCACAACAGGAGGGTACATGCAGTCCACATAGGGGACACCCTTGAGTGCTGGCTTTGGTGGCTTGGTGGGATTGCACTTCTGAGCCCCACAGGACATCTCTTATGTGAGGCCACCCCTTTAAGACTGTGAGAGATAGCTGATTTACCTAATACATGGAAACAGAGAATTAGGCAAAATGAGGAGACAAAAAAATATGTTCCAAATGAAAGAACAAGACAAAACATCAGAAAAAGAACTAAACAAAGTGAAGATAAGCAATCTACCTGATAAAGAATTTAAAGTAATGATCACAAAAATGCTTACCAAACTCAGGAGTAGAGTGGACGAACACAGTAAGAACTTCAAAAAGAGATAGAAAATATAAGAAATGCCAAGCAGAAATTATAACTGAACTGAAAAATACACTAGAGGGTTCAACAGCAGATTGGATGAGGTAGAAGAAATCAAGAAGCTTGAAATCATATCAAGCATCTTCTCCAACCACAAAGGTATGAAGCTACAAATCAATCACAAGAATGAAATGGGAAAAAAACACAAAAACATGGAGATAAAACAACATGCTCTTGAATAATCAATGGGTCATCTAAAAAATCAAAGGAGGAGGAGGGATCAAAATGGCAGAGTAAGAAGACAAGGATTTCACCTTCCCGCATGAACACATCAAAAATACATCTACATGTGGAATAATTCTCATTGAAAACTAACTGGAAACTGGCAGAAGGATTCCTATACAACCAAGGTTGTAAGAAAGATACACATGTAATCATACAGGAAGGAAAGAAATGTAATCAGGTCAGGACCTTCACCCTGGGAAAGGACTCTGATTAAAAGTGAGATTACACGGGCACATACCTGCTCTGTGGAGTGAGCAGTTCAAGTCAAATAATGGGCACCCCAATCCTGGGGTCCAACATGGAGGAGAAAAACCCTCTTGCCTGGTTGGAGGTCTGCTGGGACAAATAGAAGGGCTGTGGGAAGCCTGGGCTTCACTGTAAGGATTATACATGCTGGCTAGCCCCCGAGGCAGGGCAGAGAGGGGCTGTTCTAGAGGCTGCCAGGTTCCCGTGACAGCCTTGCCATGTGCCCCAGCGCAAGATGAACAAATGCTCTGGTCCCCAAATAAACCCATACACTATGTTCAATTAATCTATAAACAAAGGATGCAAGAGCATACAATGGAGAAAAGACAGTCTCTTTGGCAAGTGGTGTTGGGAAAGTTGGACAACCACATGTAAGTCAATGAAGTTAGAACACACCCTCACACCACACACAAAAATAAACTCAAAATGGCTTAAAGACTTAAATATAAGACATGACACCATAAAGCTCCTAGAAGAGAACATAGACAAAACATTCTCTGACATCAATCGTACCAATGTTTTCTTAGGTCAGTCTCCCAAGGCAATAGAAATAAAAACAAAAATAAACAAATGGGACCTAATCAAACTTACAAACTTGTGTACAGCAAAGGAAACCATAAACAAAACAAAAAGACAACCTATGGAATGGGAGAAAATATTTGCAAATGATGCAACCAACAAGGGCTTAATTTCCAAAATACACAAACAGTTCATACAACTCAATAACAAAAAAACAAACAACCCAGTCGAAAAATGGGCAGAAGACCTAAATAGACATTTCTTCAAAGAAGACATACAGATAGGCAATAGGCACGTGAAAAGATGTTCAACATCACTAATTATTAGAGAAATGCAAATCAAAACTACAACAAGGTACCACCTCACACCAGTCAAAATGCCCATCATTAAAAAGTCTACAAATAACAAATGCTGAAGAGGGAGAAAAGGGAACCCTCCTACACTGTTTGTGGGGATGTAAATTGGTGCAGCCACTAAGGAAAACAGAATGGAGGTTCCTCAAAAACCTAAAAATAGCGTTGCCATATGATCTGGCAATCCCACTCTTGGGCATATATCCAGACAAAACTATAATTTGAAAAGATAAATGCACCCCTATGTTCACAGCAGCACTATTCACAATAGCCAAGACATGGAATCAAACTAAGTGTTCATTGACAGATGAATAGATAAAGATGTGGTACATATAAACAATGGAATCTTACTCAGCCATTAAAAAGAAGGAAGTAATGCCATTTGCAGGAACATGGATGGGCCTAGAGATTATTTTACTAAGTGAAGTAAGTCAGAAAAAGAAAGACAAATACCATACGATATCACTTATATGTGGAATCTAAAATATGACACAAATGAACTTATCTACGAAACAGAAGCAGACTCATAGACTTGTGGTTGCCATAGGGGAAGTATGTGTGTGTGGCGGTTGAATTGGGGGTTTGGGGTTAGTAGATGTAAACTATTATATATAGAATAGATAAACAATAATGTCCTGCTGTATAGCACAGGGAACTATATTCAATATCCTGTGATAAACCATAATGGAAAAGAATATGAAAAAGAATTGTATATATATGCATAACTGAATCACTTTGCTGTACAGCAGAAATTAACACAACACTGTAAATCAACTATATTTGAATTAAAAAAATTTTTTAAAATGCTCTGGTCCCACTCACTCTATGCTACAGTGCGGCACTGGATCTGAGGTGGCCACAACTGGAGAAAAGACAACCGTGGGATGCATTGGCAACCCAGTCCCGGAGCAGAAACCTAGGTGAGGTGGCCATGGCCATTGTTGGCACTTACTTACTCAAGCAGCACCCCAGAAATCTGACAGCAGCTATTCCACCACAGCTCACCTCTTAATACACTCAGAAAGACCACATGTGGGTCCCATCTGCCCTGAGGATTTGTTCCACAACAGGACAGGAATGGTGGAGGCTGCATTGAATGATCAGCTGTGAGAGACAACAGGACCTGCCCCCGAGGCAGCGTGGGGAGAGGTCTGCACTAGAGACTGCCACTTTTCCTACCACCACATAGCCACACCCCAGCCTGAGCTGAGCGAACACTCTGGCCCCTCTCATTCCATGCCACAGCATGGCACTAGATCTGGGGCAGCCACAACCGTGGAAAAGACTTAAACATGGGGTGCAAAGGTGATCCAGTCCCAGAGTGGAGCCCAGGTCGGACAGCATGGCCACTGTTGGCTATTACTCAAGCATCACCCAGAAGCAAGCTCAGATCAAAGATAGTGACCACTCCACCACAGCTCACCTCCTAATACATGCCGAGAGTCCATGCAGGCCCCACCAGCCCTGCAGAGTGATACTACAACAAGGTGGGGTGCTGCAGAGGCTAGGGGCAGTGTTTGGCTGTGAATGACAAAGGGGACTTGCATTTGAGTCTGCATCAGAGTGGAGCCATGGGCTCCTGCACAGGCAGCAAATTGGAACTCTGCACACGGACCCCACTTGCTTCGGCACTCCCATCCTCTAGGGCAAGGGTCCCAGTGTGGGGAGAGGAAAAACTACACTTAAAGGGAACAGAGTCAGCTCAGGCCCAACCCTCAGGGCTTCTGCTCCAGCAACTTGGGATTGGACCTTGTCCCCAACAAGGCAGTAAGGGCCACTGGGCAGAGAGGAAGTCCTGCCTCACACCCGACACCACCTCTAGCCATTCTATCTCCAGTCACAGCCCCTACTAAGGTGATAACTCACAGCACACCTTGAGGAAAGAAGTGACTGGTATCCACATCAAAACCAGCCCTCCCAACAAAGGCACTGGACGTATTCAGTCTACATAGGGAAGCTCCCACATAAGAACACCAATTCGAGACCATAATAGGTAACTGTTTAACCTAATTATTAGTGAAATGAAAATCAAAACAACAACGAGGTATCACCTTACTGCTGTCAGAATGACTGTCAACAAAGTGTCTACATATAACAATGTTGGAGAGGATGTGGAGAAATGGAACATTTGTGCACCATTGTTGGGAATGTAAATTGGTGCAGTCACTATGGAAAACAATATGGAGGTTTCTCAAAAAACTAAAAATAGAACTACCATATGATCCAGCAATTCTACTCCTGGGTATATATCTGGGGAAAAAACGAAAACATTATTTTGAAAAGATACATGCAAAACAGAAACAGATTTACAGACATAGAAAACAAACTAATGGTTACCAAAGGGGAGAGTAAGGGAGGGAGGATAAGTTAGGAGTATGGGATTAATAGATACAAACTACTATACATAAAATAGATAAGCAACAAGGATTTGCTATATAGCACAGGGAATTAGATTCAGTATCTCGTAATAACCTACAATGGAATATAATCTGAAAAAAATAACGGAATCACTTTGCTGTACACCTGAAACTGACACAATATTGTAAATCAACTATACTTTCATAAATAAAATATACCTGCACCCCAATGTTCACAGCAGCACTATGTACAATAGCCAAAATATGGAAGAATTCCAAGTGTTCATCAAGAGAAGAATGGATGAAGAAGATGCGATATATATATACAGGGGAATGTTACTCAGCCATAAAAAAGAATGAAATTCTGCCGTTTGCAGCAACTTAGTTGGACCTAGGGTATATTATGCTAGTGAAATAAGTCAATTTGTCTGTGTTCTTTTGAAAAATATCTATACAGATCCTCTGCCAATTTTTAAAACAGATTGTTTTTTGCCTATTGAGTTATGTGTTCTTTATATATTTTGGGTACCAATCCCTTATCACACATACAATTTATAAATACATTCTCCCATTCATTAGGTTGCCTTTTCATTTTACTGATGGCTTTCTTCACTGTGCAGAAGTTTTTTAGCTTGATGTAGTCCCATTTGTTTATTTTTGCTTTTGTTTCCCTTATCTTTGGAGTCAGATCCACAAAAACATTGCTAAGACCAATGTCAGTGAGGTTACTGCCTATATTTTCTTTTAGGAATTTTATGGTTTCAGGTCTTACATTCAAGTCTTTACTCCACTTTGAGTAAATTTTTGTGTGTGGTGTATGTTAGTAGTCTATTTTTTTTTCTTTTGCATGTGGCTGTCCAGTTTGCCCAGCACCTTTATTAACGAGACTCCCCTTTCTCTATTGTAAGTTCTTTGCTACATTGTTGTAGATCAATTGTCCATATGTACATGTATTTATTTCTGGGCTCTTAATTCGGTTCCATTGATGTATGTGCATTTTTTAATGCCAGTACCGTACTGTCTTGATTACTATAGCTTTGTGATATAGTTTGAAATCATGGAGCATGATGCATCCAGCTTTGTCCTTCTTCCTCAACATGGTTTCAGGTATTCTGGGTCTTTTGTGGTTCCATACAGATTTTAGTATTGTTTGTTTTATTTCTGTGAAAAATGCCGTCAGAATCTTGATAGGTATTGTGTTGAATCTGCAGACTGCTTTGAGTAGTAAGGACATATTAATAATATTAATCCTTCCAAACTATGAACACAGAATATCTTTCCATTTATTTGTGTCTTCTTCAATTTCTTTCATCAATGTCTTATAGTTTTTTGTGTGCAGGTCTTTCATCTCTTTGGTTAAATTTTTTCTTAGGTATTTTATTCTTTTTGATGCAATTGGATGTGGGATTGTTTTCTTAATTTCTCTTTCTGATAGTTTCTTATTAGTGTATAGAAATGTCACAAATTTCTGTATGTTGATTTTGAATCCTGTTATGTTCCTTAATTCATTTATTAATTCCAACAGTGTTTTTGGTTCAGTCTTTAGGGTTTTCACACATGTCATCTGTAAATAGTGACAGTTTTACTTCTTCCTTTCCAATTTGGATGTCTTTTTTTTTCTTGCCTAATCGCTCTGGCTAGGACTTCCAATACTATGTTGAATAAAAGTGGCAAGAGTGGGCATCCTTGTCTTCTTCTTGATGTTAGAGTTAAAGTTTTCAGCTTTTCACCACTGAGTATTGTATTAGCTGTGGACTTGTCATATATGGCCTTTATTATTTTGAGGTATGTTCTCTCTATACCCACTTTGTTGAGAGTTTTTACATAAGTGGATGCTGGATTTTATCAGATGCTTTTTTCTTCATCTATTGATATAATCATGTGATTTTTAATCCTTCATTTTGCTCATGTGGGGTAGCACATTTATTGATTTGTGGATGTTGAACCATCCTTGCATACCTGAGATAAATCCCACTTCATCATCATTTATGATCATTTTAATGTACTGTTGAATTTGGTCACTAATAGTTTGTTGAGGTTTTTTTGCATCTATGTTCATTGGGGATATTGGTCTGTAATTTCATTTTTTAGTGGTGTCCTTGTCTGGTTTGGGTATCAGAGTAATGCTGGCCTTGTAAAATGAGTATGAAAGTGTTTCCTCCTCTTCTGGTTTCTTGTTTGTTTGTTTGTTTGTTTTTGGAAGATTTTGAGAAGGATTGGTGATTGGTATTAATCTGTGAATGTTTGGTAGAATTCATCAGTGAAGCTGTCTGGTATTAATCTGTGAATGTTTGGTAGAATTCACCAGTGAAGCTGTCTGGTCTTAGACTTTTGTTTGTTAGGAAGTTTTTGATTACTGACTCAATCTGTTACTAGTAATTGATCTGTTCAGATTTTCAATTTTTTCATAATTTGATCATTAAAGATTGTACATTAATATGAATTTATTCATTTCCTCTGTGTTGCCCAATTTGTTGGCATATAATTGTAGTTGTCACTTATGATCCTTTGGATTTCTTTGGTATCACTTGTAACTTGTCTTTTATTTCTGATTTTATTTGAGTTCTCGCTCTATTTTTCTTTATGAATCTAGCAAAATTGTTCCTGATTTTGTTTATCTTTTCAAAGAACCAGGTCTTGGCTTTATTGTCTTTTCTATTGTCTTTTTAGTCTCTATTTTATTTATTTTTGCTGTGATCTTTATTTCCTTCCTTCTACTAATTTTGCATTTTGTCTGTTCTTTTTCTAATACCTCGAGTTGTAAAGTTAGGTTGTTATTTTATACTTTTCATGTTTCTTGATGGAGGTATTTACTACTATGAACTTCCCTCTTATAACTGCCTTTGCTGCATCCCATAAGTATTGTTATGTTGTATTTCTATTTTTATTTGTCTCTAGGTATTTTTTAATTCTCTTTTGATGTTTTTCATTGACTTATTGGTTGTGCCATGTTTAATCTCCACATATTTATGAATTTTCCAGTTTTCTTCTTGTAATTTATTTCTAGTTTCATACTATTGTGATTGGAAATGATGCTTTATAGGATTTCAATCTGCTCAAATGTGTTAAGACTTGTTTTGTGTCCTAACATATATCCTAGAGAAGGTTCTATGTGCACTTGAGAAGAATGTGTATTCTGTTGCTTTTGGATCAACTGTTCTGTGTGTAATTATTAAATTCATTTGGTCTAACATGCTATTTAAAGCCAATGTTTCCTTATTGATTTTCTGTCTGGATGATCTATCCATTGATAAAAGTGGAGTATTAAAGTCTTCTATTATTGCTGTATTGATGTTTATAGCTCTCTTTATGTCTGTTAATATTTGCTTTATATATTTAGGTTATCCTATGTTTCATGCATAAATATTTACAAATGTTATATCCTCTTATTGGTTTAACCCTTTTATCATTCTGTAATGACCTTCTTTGCCTTTTATTACATTCTTTGTTTTAAAGTCATTTTGTCTGATATAAGTATCACTACCTCAGATTTCTCTTGATTTCCATTTTGAGAGCATATAATTTTCCATCCCTTAACTTACAGTCTGTATGTGTTCTTATGTCTGAAGTGAGTCTCTTGTAAGCAACACATAGATGGATCTTGTTTTGTTCATCCATTCAGCCTCTGTATACCCTTAGGTTGGTGAATTTATTCCATTTTACATTTAAAGTAATTATTGATAGGTATGTACTTATTGCCATTTTGTTCATTGTTTTCTGGCTGTTGTGTAATTTCTCTGTCCCTTTCTTCTTCTCTTGTCTCTCCATTTGTGGTTTGATGACTTTCTATAGTGGTATGCTTAGATTCCTTTCTCCTTATATTTTTTACATTTACTATAGGTTTTTGCTTTGTGATTACCATGAGGCTAACATATAACAAGTTATATTTATAAGTTGGACATTTAATAGGAAATTGACAAGCTAATCCTAAAACTTATATAGAACTGCAGAGGATATATAATCGCCAAGAAATCTTGAAGAAGAACATGTTTATTATAAAATATTAAAAATTAAGAGAATATGATATTGAAGCAAAGATAAACCAATTGTACAGAAAAGAGAATCCAAAAATAGATCTACACATATGTAGTGTCCTGATTTATGACAAATCTCTACTGCAATTCAACAGAATAAAGGATGACCTTTTCAATAAATGTTGAGGAATCAATTGCATACCCACAGGGAAAAAGTGAGCCTTGACATCCTATCTCACACCAGAAAAAATAATTAATTCAAAATGGATCATAGATCTAACTGTGACAACTAAAAAAAAAAAATTAGATGAAACCATGGGGAAATGTTGTCATGCCCTTGAGTCAGACAAAAACTTGTTAAACTTGAAAAATAAAATTAATCATAAAAGAAATTAGATTTCATTAAAATTAAGAACTTCTGTTAATTAAAAGACAGTCATATGAGAGTTGAAGAGGCAAACAGTGAGTGGAGGAAAACACTCGCAATACATAAAATCTTATAAAGAATTCAAAATCAGAATAAATATTCATACAAATCAACAAGAAAAAAACACCATAAATTAAAAATGGGTAAAAGACTTAGAAAATTCACAAATTTCTAAATGACCAATAAGAATATGAAAATATTCTCAATATCATCAGTTAGCAGAGAGGCACAAATTAAAATCACAATGTAAAAGTTCTGATTATGATTTTGGCTGTACAAATATATACATGGGATAAAATTGCATAGAACTACACGCACACACACACATACACACATACACAAATGAGTGTATGTAAAAACTAATGAAATTTGAGTACTGTTCCTAGTTAACCATATTGTATCAATGTCAATCTCCTGTCCACAAAATACTTGTACAAGACTGTTCTTGGCAGTTTTATCTATAATGCCTCAGCCTGGAATCAGCCCAAACGTACATCAACAGGAGGATAGATAAACAAATATTCTGTAGTCATACAATGGAATACTTCTTAAGAATAAAAAGGATGACTGATGGCATGGATGAATCTCAAAACATGTTGAGCAAAAGAAGCCACACATAATATTATATGACTCCATTTATATAGAGTTCTAGAACAAGCAAAACAAATCTATAGTGATAGAACTCACAATAATAGTTGTCTCTGGCATGGAGGGAATTTACTTGAAAAGGGTATATAGGAACATTCTGGGGGTGAACAAAATGTTCTATACCTTGATTTAAAAGGTAAGTAAATATGTGTGTATATTTGTCAACACTCATCAAACTGTACATCTAAGACATATGCATTTTATTGCAAAATAAATTATACCTCACTTTTAGAAAAAGAAAAACATCAGGAAAGAGGATGACATGAGGCCCAGGAAACATGGGATCTAACATAACCAAAAAAGTAAAAGAATTTCTAACATAATGCCAAAAAGAAGTCCCGGGTTGATGGCTAAGCAGGGAATATAGAGAGCAGCCAGTCCAGATTGAGCAGGAGGACAACGACCTCTAGAAGAGAGGTTCCCCAGGAAAACTGGAAGTGGTGTATTGCCTAATGTATTTGACCACTTGGAAAATTATATTAATATGTAACAGACCTGACAGATCATGAAGAAATAATTAACAATAGATACACAGATTAAGAACAACAAAAAATATTGGACAATTACTTTCTCTAGAGGGGGATTATAAAAGATAGGAAACATAATCATAGTACATTACCTGTCTCCACAGATAATGCTTACATAGTCATAATAATGTAAACACTGGCTACTGGTTTTTTTTTGAAATATGAACTAGCTATATTGTGAAGATGAGGGCAAGATAAGTGTGTTTGTGTGTGTCTGTGTGTTGGAAGAGAGCTAAATTTCATCTACCATATTCAGAAATCAACAGTTGTCAAAGTGAAAACTTTAAGTAGTATATTATCTAGAAATATGAAGTTACAACCCACAAAAAACAACTAAAATAGTAGAAAATTCTTGCCTCTAAAGACTAAGAATTCGAGTTCTGCAGGAGTGGGCAGGAGTTATTTTTTATTATAAGTCTTTAGTAATTATTATGCGTATAATTTATGTTGAAAATGCAAATTAGGGACTTCCTTGGTGGCGCAGTGGTTAAGAATCTGCCTGCCAATGCAGGGGACATGGGTTCAAGCCCTGGCCCGGGAAGATCCCACATGCTGCAGAGCAACTAAGCCCATGCGCCACAACTACTGAGCCTGAGCTATAGAGCCCGTGTGCCACAACTACTGAGCCCACATGCCACAACTACTGAAGCCCGCACGCCTAGAGCCTGTGCTCTGCAACAAGAGAAACCACTGCAATGAGAAGCACCCACACCACAATGAAGACTAGCCCCCGCTCACCGCAACTAGAGAAAGCCCACGTGCAACAAAAAAGACCCAACACAGCCAAAAATAAATAAATAAAATACATTTAAAAACAAAAAAGAAAATGCAAATTAACTTTCAAAGAAAAGTGACTTGTAGGTAGATGATGCCCTCAAAGATGCCTACATCCTAATCCCCCAAACCTGTGAATATATTATGCTACATGGTAAAAAGGAATTAAGGTTGTACATGGAATTAAGGTTGCTAATCAGTTGACTTTATTTATTTAATTTTAACATCTTTATTGGAGTATAATTGCTCTACAGTGGTGTAATAGTTTCTGCTTTATAACAAAGTGAATCAGACATACATATACATATATCCCCATATCTCATCCCTCTTCAGTCTCCCTCCCAACCTCCCTATACCATCCCTCAAGGTGGTCACAAAGCACTGAGCTGATCTCCTTGTACTATGTGGCTACTTCCCACTACCTATTGATTTTACATTTGGTAGTGTATATACATACATGCCACTCTCTCACTTCGGCCCAGCTTACACTTCCCCCTTCCCGTGTCCTCAAGTTCATCCTCTATGTCTGCATCTTTATTCCTGTCCTGCCCTTAGGTTCCTCAGAACTTTTTTTTTTTTTACATTCCATATATATGTGTTAGCATACAGTATTTGTTTTTCTCTTTCTGACTTACTTCACTCTGTATGACAGACTCTAGGTCCGTCCACCTCACTACAAATAACTCAATTATGCTTCTATTTATGGCTGAGTAATATTCCACTGTATATATGTGCATGTTTATCGATTCATTTGTCGATGGACACTTAGGTTGCTTCCATGTCCTGGCTATTGTAAATAGTGCTGCAATGAACATTGTGGTACATGACTCTTTTTGAATTATGGTTTTCTCAGGGTATATGCCCAGTAGTGGGATTGCTGGGTCGTATGGTAGTTTTATTTTTAGTCTTTCAAGGAAGCTCCATACTATTCTCCAGAGTGGCTGTATCAAATTACATTCCAACCAAAAGTGCAGGAACGTTCCCTTTTCTCCATACCCTCTCCAGCATTTATTGTTTGTAGATTTTTTGATGATCGCCATTTTGACCAGTGTAAGGTGATACCTCATTGTAGTTTTGATTTGAATTTCTCTAATTATTAGTGATGTTGAGCATCCTTTCATGTGTTTGTTGGCAATCTGTATATCTTCTTTGGAGAAAGGTGTTTTTAGGTCTTCTGCTCATCTTTAGATTGGGTTGTATGTTTTTTTGATATTGAGCTGCATGAGCTGCTTGTAAATCTTGGAGATTAATCTTTGTCAGTTGCTTCATTTGAAAATATTGTCTCCCATTCTGAGGGTTGTCTTTTTGTCTTGTTTATGGATTCCTTTGCTGTGCAAAACTTTTAAGTTTCATTAGGTTCCAGTTGTTTATTTTTGTTTTTATTTCCATTTCTCTAAGAGGTGGGTCAAAAAGGATCTTGCTCTGATGTATGTCATGGAGTGTTCTGGCTAAGTTTTCCTCCAAGAGTTTTATACTGTCTGGCCTTACATTTAGGTCTTTAATCCATTTTGAGTTTATTTTTGTGTGTGGTGTTAGGAAGTGATCTGATTACATTCTGTTACATGTAGCTGTCCAGATTTCCCAGCACCACTTATTGAAGAGGCTGTCTTTTCTCCACTGTATATTCTTGCCCCCTTTATCAAAGATAAGGTGACCATATGTGTGTGGGTTTATCTCTGGGCTTCCTATCCTGTTCCATTGATCCATATTTCTGTTTTTGTGCCACTACCATACTATCTTGATTACTGTAGCTTTGTAGTTTAGTCTGAAGTCAGGGAGCCTGATTCCTCCAGCTCCAGTTTTCGTTCTCAAGATTGCTTTGGCTATTCGGGGTCTTTGGTGTTTCCATACAAATTGTGAAATTTTTTGTTCTAGTTCTGTGAAAAATGCCATTGGTAGTTTGATAGGGATTGCATTGAATCTGTAGATTGCTTTGGGTAGTATAGTCATTTACACAAGGTTGATTTTTCAAATCCAAGAACATGGTATATCTCTCCATCTGTTTGTATCATTTTTAATATCTTTCATCAGTGTCTTACAGTTTTCTGCATACAGGTCTTTTGTCTCCTTAGGTAGGTTTATTCCTAGGTTTTTTATTCTCTTTGTGGCAATGGTAAATGGGAGTGTTTCCTTAATTTCTCTTTCAGATTTTTCATCATTAGTGTATAGGAATATAAGAGATTTCTGTGCATTAATTTTGTGTCCTGCTACTTTATCAAATTCATTGATTTGCTCTAGTAGTTTTCTGGAAGCATCTTTAGGTTTCTCTTTATGTACTATCATGTCATCTGCAAACAGTGACAGCTTTACTTCTTCTCTGATTTGGATTCCTTTTATTTCTTTTTCTTCTCTGATTGCTGTGGCTAAAACTTCCAAAACTATGTTGAATAATAGTGGTGAGAGTGGGCAACCTTGTCTTGTTCCTGATCTTTGTGGAAATGGTTTCAGTTTCACCATTGAGGACAATGTTGGCTGTGGGTTTTTCATATATGGCCTTTATTATATTGAGGAAAGTTCCCTCTATGTCTACTTTCTGGTGGGTTTTTATCATAAATGGGTGTTGAATTTTGTCAAAAGTTTTTCTGCATCGATTGAGATGATCATATGGGTTTTCTCCTTCAATTTGTTAATATGGTGTATCACATTGGTTGATTTGCCTATATTGAAGAATACTTGCATTCCTGGAATAAACCCCACTTGATCACGGTGTGTGATCCTTTTAATGTGTTGTTAGATTCTGTTTGCTAATATTTTGTTGAGGATTTTGCATCTATGATCATCAGTGATATTGGCCTGTAGTTTTCTTTCTTTGATATCTTTGTCTGGTTTTGGTATCAGGGTGATGGTGGGCTCATAGAATGAGTTTGGGAGTGTTCCACCCTCTGCTATATTTTGGAAGAGTTTGAGAAGGATAGGTGTTAGCTCTTCTCTAAATGTTTGATAGAATTCGCCTGTGAAGCCATCTGGTCCTGGGCTTCTGTTTGTTGGAAGATTTTTAATCACAGTTTCAATTTCAGTGCTTGTGATTGGTGTGTTCATATTTTCTATTTCTTCCTGGTTCAGTCTCGTGAGGTTGTGCATTTCTAAGAATTTGTCCATTTCTTCCAGGTTGTCCATTTTATTGGCATAGAGTTGCTTGTAGTAATCTCTCATGATCCTTTGTATTTCTGTAGTATCAATTGTTGCTTCTCCTTTTTCATTTTTAATTCTATTGGTTTGAGTCTTCTCCCTTTTTTTCTTGATGAGTCTGGGTAATGGTTTATCAATTTTGTTTATCTTCTCAAAGAACCAGCTTTTAGCTTTATTGATCTTTGCTATCGTTTCCTTCATTTCTTTTTCATATATTTCTGATCTGATCTTTATGATTTCTTTCCTTCTGCCAACTTTGAGGTTTTTTTGTTCTTCTTTCTCTAATTGCTTTAGGTGCAAGGTTAGGTTGTTTATTTGAGATGTTTCCTGTTTCTTAAGGTAGGATTGTATTGCTATAAACTTCCCTCTTAGAACTGCTTTTCCTCCATCCCATAGGTTTTGGGTCGTCATGTCTCCATTGTCATTTGTTTCTAGGTATTTTTTGATTTCCTCTTTGATTTATTCAGTGATCACTTCGTTATTAAGTAGTGTATTGTTTAGCCCATGTGTTTGTATTTTTTACAGATCTTTTCTGTAATTGATATCTAGTCTCATAAGGTTGTGATCGGAAAAGATACTTGATACGATTTCAATTTTCTTAAATTTACCAAGGCTTGATTTGTGACCCAAGATGTGATCTATCCTGGAGAATGTTCCATGAGCGCTTGAGAAGAATGTGTATTCTGTTGTTTTTGGATGGAATGTCCTATAAATATCAATTAAGTCCATCTTGTTTAATGTATCATTTAAAGCTTGTGTTTCCTTATTTATTTTCATTTTGGATGATCTGTCCATTGGTGAAATTGGGGTGCTAAAGTCCCCTACTATGATTGTGTTACTGTCGATTTCCCCTTTTATGGCTGTTAGTATTTGCCTTATGTATTGAGGTGCTCCTATGTTGGGTGCATAAATATTTACAATTGTTATACCTTCCTCTTGGATCGATCCCTTGATCATTATATAGTGTCCTTCTTTATCTCTTGTAATAGTCTTTGTTTTAAAGTCTATTTTGTCTAATATGAGAATTGCTACTCCAGCTTTCTTTTGATTTCCATTTGCATGGAATATCTTTTTCCATCCCCTCACTTTCAGTCTGTATGTGTCCCTAGGTCTGAAGTGGGTCTCTTGTAGACAGCATATATACGGGTCTTGTTTTTGTGTCCATTCAGCCAATCTATGTCTTTTGGTTGGAGCATTTAATCCATTTACATTTAAGGTAATTATCGATATGTATGTTCCTATTACCATTTTCTTAAATGCTTTGGGTTTGTTATTGTAGGTCTTTTCCTTCTCTTGTGTTTCTTGCCTAGAGAAGTTCCTTTAGCATTTGTTGTAAAGCTGGTTTCGTGCTGCTGAATTCTCTTAGCTATTGCTTGTCTGTGAAGCTTTTAATTTCTCCATTGAATCTGAATGAGATCCTTGCTGGATAGAGTAATCTTGGTTGTAGGTTTTTCGCTTTCATTACTTTAAATATGTCCTGCCACTCCCTTCTGGCTTGCAGAATTTCTGCTGAAAGATCAGGTGTTAGCTTTATGGGGATTCCCTTGTATGTTATTTGTTGTTTTTCCCTTGCTGCTTTTAATATTTTTTCTTTGTATTTAATTTTGGATAGTTTGATTAATATGTGTCTTGGCGTGTTTCTCCTTGGATTTATCCTGTATGGGACTCTCTGTGCTTCCTGGACTTAACTATTTCCTTTCCCATATTAGGGAAGTTTTCAACTATAATCTCTCCAAATATTTTCTCAGTCCCTTTCTTTTCCTCTTCTTCTTCTGGGACCCCTATAATTCTCATGTTGGTGCATTTAGTGTTGTACCATAAGTCTCTGATACTGTCCTCAATTGTTTTCATTCTTTTTTCTTTTTTCTGCTCTGCAGTAGTTATTTCCACTGTTTTATCTTCCAGGTCACTTATCCGTTCTTCTCCCTCAGTTTTTCTGCTATTGATTCCTTCTAGAGAACTTTTAATTTCATTTATTGTGTTGTTCATCATTGTTTGTTTGCTCTTTAGTTCTTCTAGGTCCTTGTTAAACGTTTCTTGTATTTTCTCCATTGTATTTCCAAGATTTTGGATTATCTTTACTATGCTTACTCTGAATTCTTTTTCAGGTAGACTGCCTATTTCATCTTCATTTGTTTGGTCTGATTTGTTTTTGCCTTGCTCCTTCATCTGCTCTGTGTTTTTCTGTCTTCTCATTTTGCTTAATTTACTGTGTTTGGGGTCTCCTGTTCTCAGGCTGCTTGTTCATAATTCCCTTTTTTTTTGGTGTCTGCCCCCAGTGGCTACAGTTGGTTTTAGTGTGTTGTGTAGGCTTCCAGGTGGAGGGAACTGGTACCTGTGTTCTAGTGGTTGAGGCTGGATCTTGTCTTTCTGGTCATAGGACCATGTCTGGTGGTGTGTTTTGGGGGGTCTGTGACCTTATTACTATTTTAAGCAGCCTCTCTGCTAATGGTTGGTGTTGTTTTCCTGTCTTGCTAGTTGTTTGACATAGGGTATGTATCACTGTAGCTTGCTGGTCGTTGACTGGAGCTGGGTCTTAGTGTTGAGATGGAGATCTCTGGGAGAGCTTTGGCCATTAGATATTACATGGAAGTGGGAGGTCTTTGGTGGACCAGTGCTCTGTACTCGGCTCTCCCACCTCAGAGGCATAGCCCTGACACGCGGCCATAGCACCAAGACCTTTTCAGCCACATGACTCAAAAGAAAAGGGAGAAAAAAAGAAAGAACGAAAGAAAAAAATAAAATAAAATAAAGTTATTAAAATAAAAATATTTTTTAAATTATTAAAAATAAAAATATTAAAAAGTAATAAAAAAAAGAAGAGAGCAACCAAACCAAAGAACAAATAAGCCAATGATAACAAGTGCTAAAAACTATACTAAAAAAAAAAAGTACAGGGCTTCCTTGGTGGCGCAGTGGTTGGGAGTCTGCCTGCCGATGCAGGGGACACGGGTTCAAGCCCTGGTCTGGGAGGATCCCACATGCCGCAGAGCAACTGGGCCCGTGAGCCACAGCTGCTGAGCCTGCGCATCTGGAGCCTGTGCCCCGCAACAAGAGAGGCCCACGCACCACGATGAAGGGTGGCCCCCGCTCGCCGCAACTGGAGAAAGCCCTCACACAGAAGCAAAGACCCAACACAGCCAAAAATAATTAATTAATTAATTAATTAATTAATTAATTAAAAAAAAAAAGTACAGACGGAACCCTAAGACAAATGGTAAAAGCAAAGCTATACAGACAAACTCACACAAGAAAGCATACATTTACACACTCCCTAAAAGAGTAAAAGGAAAAATATATATATATATATGTCTGTATATAAAAAAAAAGGAAGAGAGCAACCAAATCAATAAACAAATCTACCAATGATAATAAACTCTAAATTCTAAACTATGATAAACATAAAACCAGAAGCCAAGTATTTGCAGAAAGCAAACCCTAAGTCTACAGTTGCTCCTGAAGTCCACCCCCTCAATCTGGGATGATTCGTTGTCTATTCAGGTATTCCACAGATGCAGGGTACATCAAGTTGATTGTGGAGATTTAATCTGCTGCTCCTGTGGCTGCTGGGAGAAATTTCCCTTTCTCTTCTTTGTTCACACAGCTCCTAGGCTTCAGCTTTGTATTTGGCCCAGCGTCTGCATATAGGTCGCCTGAGGGCGTCTGTTCTTTACTCAGACAGAACGGGGTTAATGTAGCAGCTGATTAGGGGGCTCTGGCTCACTCAGTCCTGGCGGAGGGCGGGGTACGGAATGCGGGGCCAGCCTGTGGCGGCAGAGGCTAGCATGATATTGCACCAGCCTGAGGTGCCATGTGTTCTCCTGGGGAAGTTGTCCCTGGATCACAGGACCCTGGCAGTGGTGGGCTGCACAGACTCCTGGGAGGGGAGATGTGGAGAGTGGCCTGTGCTTTCACACCTGCTTCTTGGTGGTTGCATCAGCAGCCTTTGCGTCTCATGCCCATCTCTGGTGTCCGCGCTGATAGTCACGGCTCACGCCCATCTCTGGAGATCGTTTAGGTGGTGCTCTGAATCCCCTCTCTTCGCACACCCTGAAACAATGGTCTCTTGCCTCTTAGGCAGGTCCAGTCTTTTTCCCGGACTCCCTCCCAGCTAAGTGTAGCTCACTAGCCCCCTTCAGCCTGTGTTCACGCAGCCAACCCCAGTCCTCTCCCTGGGATCTGACCTCCAAAGCCGGATCCTCAGCTCCCAGCCCCCACCCACCCGGCGGGTGAGCAAACAATCCTCTCAGGCTTGTGACTGCTCGTCAGCACCGATCTTCTGTGCAGGAATCTCTCCGCTTTGCCCTCTGCACCTCCGTTGCTGAACTCTCCTCCATGGCTCTGAAGCTCCCCCCTCCACCACCCGCAGTCTCCACCCACGAAGGGGTTTCCTAGTGTGTGGAAACCTTTCCTCCTTCACAGCTCCCTCCCACTGGTGCAGGTCCCGTCCCTATTCTTTTGTCTCTGTTTTTTCTTTTTTCTTTTGCCCTACCCAGGTACGTGGGGAGTTTCTTGCCTTTTGGGAGGACTGAGGTCTTCTGCCAGCGTTCAGTAGGTGTTCTGTCGGAGTTGTTCCACATGTAGATGTATTTCTGATGTATTTGTGGGGAGGAAGATGATCTCCACGGCTTACTTCTCCACCATCTTGAAGGTCTCCCCCCAGTTGACTTTAAAATAGGGAGATTATTCTGGACTATCTGGGCAGGTCCATTGTAATCACAAACGTCCTTAAAAGTCAAAGGGGGTGGCAGCAGAGAGGTCAGAGTAATGTAAGGATGTGAGAAGTGCTCAATTATTATTTTTTACTTAGAAGATAGAGGAAGGGGCCACCAGTGTAGGAATGCAGTGGCCTTTATAAGCTGTAAAAGGTAAGGACATGGAGTCATTTCTAGAGTTTCCAGATGGGAAGGCAACCCTGCCAATACCTTGATCTTAGCATTGAGACCCATGTCAGACAGATCTACAGAACTGTAAGATGATTAGGTTGTCTTGGTTTAAGTCATTGTTCGTGGCAATTTGTTGCAGGAGCAATAGAAAACTAACATAGTGACAAGGTGAAGAAAAAAACCCAGAGTAATATCTGTATATTTATGTGTACATTTTCTTATGTACATTAAATGATCTTGTCTTTTCTTTTGTGTTTAGGATTAGCTCCCAAACAGTATATTACACAAATCCTCTTAATAAGAACAATGCTGACCAAAGGTATTAAGGCAGTCATATACACATCTGTTTCATAATGACAATGATATTCTACTCCATAGAAGTAATCAACTATGGCATAAAATTATTCCAGATTCATAGGCAAGATTATACCACAATAAATAAATTCTAATTTATTTAAGCTCCCATTAACTAATATAATAATTCACTAGTGGTTTATGCTACTATAATGGATGTATTATGAAAGAAGTTATTACTTCTACATGATCACCAAACAAATGTGTTATGTTCACTGTTTTTTAATCAAGGTTTAGTGCAGTGTCATCAACATATTGTTAATGAAGGTAATTAAAGACTTTTCTGCACCTCAGTATCAAAAACACTAAAGGAGTCATATTATACTTACATAAGAAATCTTGGGCTTCCCTGGTGGCACAGTGGTTGAGAATCTGCCTGCCAATGCAGGGGACGCGGGTTCGAGCCCTGGTCTGGGAAGATTCCACATGCCGCGGAGCAACTCGGCCCGTGAGCCACAATTACTGAGCCTGCGCGTCTGGAGCCTGTGCTCGGCAACGAGAGGCCACGATAGTGAGAGGCCCGCGCACCGCGATGAAGAGTGGCCCCCGCTTGCCACAAGTAGAGAAAGCCCTCGC
Source organism: Balaenoptera musculus (assembly GCF_009873245.2). Classification (NCBI taxonomy): domain Eukaryota; kingdom Metazoa; phylum Chordata; class Mammalia; order Artiodactyla; family Balaenopteridae; genus Balaenoptera; species Balaenoptera musculus. The sequence goes on along the minus strand of NC_045806.1, from coordinate 70,146,380 downwards.
ACAGAAACGAAGACCCAACACAGCCATAGATACATACATACATACATACGTAAAAAAAGAATGTAAGCAGACAAGAATAGCATTAAAAAAATAAATTAAAAAAAAAAGAAATCTTATCTCTCTCCTCTGTAAGGGCTTTCCTTTTCAAATCTTTTGTAATTCAAAGGCCCGAGAAATATATAAAAAGAGCTGTCTAGAAATTCTATATCTAGTCAAGTAGATGAGAGAGGTTAAACCTTTTAGGATGATTGTTTTCAAGTAAGAAATACAGATGATGATATGATTGTTCAGAGCTTTATTTTTAGTTGCTAAGATTCAATTAATTTGTAGTGTCTATATATATATATGTACATATATATATATATGTATGCTTTGATGATTAAATCAATATATTCATTTAGGCTGTTTGTCATTATGGCTGGTGAAGAATTCTAGCAGAGGCTGGCATGATGTGATGAAGAAAGTCTCCTGGAAAGCTTAATAATTGTCTCAAAGAAGGCCTTGTGTTTTGATATCCCTATGTTTAGAAATTTTGAGTGGGTTATATAATTATTATAGAATAATATAGTTATTATAAGTGTCAGGTCATATAGTTATGATGTCTTTAACACTGGAAGGGATCATAAAGATCATGTAGTTCATTGTAAGATGAGAGTGCTGAGGTTTCAAGTCTCTGGAAAAAATTTGATCAGATATTTTGGCATTTATTCATGACGTCTGACTGGTTTCTAAAGGGCTTTCTTAGAGTAGATCTCCAAGTCTCAAATCGTTCAGGGTTCTAATGGTTTTGGATAGGTTTGGAGGCCTAGAAATCATTCTAGATTCTAGCAGTGTGGACTGGAGAGACACTGGCATAAGTACCTCCAGGGTTTAGAGTGTACCCATTAGCCTCATGCAGTTTGATGGCAAGGATTTATAAACTTCAATGTTGGCACACCCCAGGGGATCAAAAGTAATTCATTTTTTCTTTACTATGTCATTGTAGCAGGGAATAAAAAGATCCTATGTTAACCAAGAAAAATTAGGCCTCTCCATTTCCAGCCCTGAAAATGAGAGTAATCCTGAAAAGTGCAACATTTTGGCTTCCTCAATGAATGACTTGGCAGCACACAAATAACATACCAGTGAGAGTTAAGCTTCTCAGGATGAATCATCTCTATTTTCAGCATTAGGAATCCATATCTCTGAGACTCCCCAGGGTAGCCTACTAAGAGCCAGCTTAAAAAGAGATAAGTTAAGGATTTCATTTTCAATTTTATATACTGCTGTGCTGTGTCCTTTCAAAAGACAGGGTACTATTTTAAGTAGCGAGAGAATGGCAGGGACATATGTTCATTCCACAGCTCACACAGCATGAAACTACACTTTATATGTCTATTTAAATCCATACCAAAATGCGTAAAAGGGTTCATTCTTTATTTGACAGTTAACTTTGGAAAGGCTGTCTCCTTAGGAACCATCACTGTAATTGATATTCAGATGTGTGTATCAGTTTGAACAGATCAAGAGATAACTCTCATACTTTACAAGATAGCTATTAAGTAAGACTACCGCAAATAACCTCTAGTGTAAATACATGAAACTGTAGGTATTTCTAGTGGATTCATCCTTCTTTTGATTTCAAAGTAGAAACTTTAATCATGTCATGACATGCATGAGGAAATTTATGTATTTGATTACTCTGGAAGAAAAGGTTATTGAAGAATGCTTCGTTTTATGCCATGTATGCCTTCTGTAAAAATGTGTCAATTGTATCTTTAATTTGGACACATTTTTGGTGTAAAAAAATACATGATTTCATGCAACCCAGACAGAATATACCATATCAATATTATTGTGAAGTGAGATTCTTCAGGGCTTGAATAAGTTCAGAAATACAGAAAATTTTTTTCAGGCCATATTATACAAAAAAAGTTGATCATATGGTGACCATATGTCAATAATTTTTTAAAAAAATATTTAGATCAATTGTGTATTATGTAGGCACTTAATTTGCCATTTGACTAGGTTTATTATTCCAAATTAATGTAATTCAACAGAAATTTATTGAATATAATGTTTTCTATATCTTTTTCTCTCAATTCCAAATAAATTAATCCTATTTCTTCTTGCATTCAGAGCCCTACTATCTTTTTAGGTAAAAATCTTCTGTAAACTTTCATTTTCTTACTAGTATCATTCTTCTAAAATAGCTATACTTTAGTCCGGGGTGGACAAGGATATGAAGATAAAGCAGGCAAAGAACCAAGATGAGGTAAGAAATAAAATGAATTTCCTGAAAGCTCTTAAGAGGAAGGGGCTGTTTCATATACTTTATTATAGTCAGAAAGCAAGTGATCAGTAACTGTGATTGCATTATTATAATATTTAATTTTCCTATGAGGTCAGAATATGATTTATCCTTATTATCCTCAGTTAACAGATAAGGAAACTTTGGTTATTCCCAGACATTCTTCCATATGAATTTTAAAACTTATTTAGTTCAATCCCAAGGGAAGTCACATTCAGGTTCTGATTGGAACTCAACCTAAAAATTACTGACTTGTTATTGGTAGTAGTGGGAAAAAGTACCACTACATAAGTATGCATATATCAGGATATTATAGGCAGCGTGACTTTTAATTGTACAAAAATTGGAAGTGATCTGAATGACCACCCAATAGAGGAATACATTGTGGTGTATCCAAACTATAGATTTTTGTGATTCTAGTAAAAAGAATGCATTATATCTCTATATCTTGACCTGGATGGATGTACAAGATATTTTATTAAGTGAAAATGCAATTTTAAAGAGTAATGTGTATAGTATGATCCCATGTTTGTAAGAGAAAGGTATGGAAAAGCACATACCAGACTGAGGACATTGGTTATGTCAGTGGAGTGCATATGGAGAGGAGTTGGGGAAAGAATAGTGGTTATTTTTTATATTTATATTTTTATACATATTACAATGATCATATATTATTTTTGTAATTAAAAAGAAATAAATCATAATGTATTTCTAAAAACAAAATCAAGCAGCAATATATTATAGTGATTTTTCTCTAAGTGATGGATTATGGTTGCTTATATTTTACACATTGTTTTACTTTTGTGGCATGAATAAAATTTATTTTATTGAGGGAATAATAGTTGCCTCACAGCATAGTTGTAAAGATGAAATTAAATATGAAAATGAAGCCCCTGCCAGATAGAAAACTCTTAATGATAGTAGCTGTCTTGGTCATAGGGTCAGTAGGTCAGAAGAGAAATAATTTGTATTTAGTTGCAGAGATAAGGAAGGTAGTACTTGAGATGGGCTTTGAGGAATGAGTAGGATTTCCACACGTGAATGTGGGGGTGATGGGCAAGGAGATGACAAACACAGAATGTGTTCAGGGAAATTGATTACAAGAAATGTGTTTTCAAAAATTGACAAAAGAAAAGAAAAGAGAGTGATGGTGCTTTGAAAGAATTACTGGGTCCAGGAAATGTGTTTTGAGATAGGGAGAAACCTGAGAACATTTGCAAGCAGAAGATAAATAGAGATTGAAGATCAAATTTGAGAATCAGTAACTTCTTGATGGAACAAAGTGTAGAGAATGCAGGTAGGGATGAAATCAGGACATGAGTAGAGGTGTGGCTTTGGCAAAGGGAGGTATACTTTATTAAAGACAGAACAAAACAGAGGGATGCAAAGTCATTTTTAAGTTGGATAGAAAGAAAGTTGAGAGAACTTTCATATTGGAAATCTTTAATTAAAAAAATAAAGAGTTAATAAAAGAATAAGAAGGCTAGGGTGGGGTTGAGTACTTTGAAGAAAGCTTGGAACTCTTAAAATGGAGAAGACCACAAGAGAGTTACTAAAGATATTTAAAGGGATTGGTAATCAGCAGCAAAAGCCTAGCTGAGATCAAAGCACATAATCGTCATGGTTTTGCAACTTTTTCACTGAAGCCCTGTGCCTAAGAAGTAAGAGTGAACGGCAGCCATCATCCACAGCTGGAAATTAGTCTAGCAGGGACTGCTGGTAGTCCCCCAATATCTACTCTCCCCTTTTTCTACAGTAATAGAACCTATAATTTTTTATCTGGACACATGAATACCCAGAATAAAACTACATTTCCTAGTTTTATTTCCAATTAGTTATTGCCATGTGACTCTGTTCTGACTGATAAGATATGACCAGAAGCAATGCACACAAATTTCAGGTTATGCATTTAAAGAGAAAAGATATCACTTGCCCTCCTTTTTTACTCCTTCAAGCAGGTACTAGATGGAATACAGATGTAGGGTGGGTCATTTTGGACTATGTGGAGGAGGAGAGTATCCTAAAGATGATGGATCACGAAAATAGAAATAATTTGGACTCCACATGAATTCACAGAGTAAGACATACTAACTTAAGGTGAGTGAGGTCACCAAGATGGTGGCATAGGTCATTCCTGACTTTGCTTCCCCTCTCAAGAACAACTAACAAGGATTCAAGAACAAGACACCATTGAGCGAATTCTAGAGCACAGAGGTGAGGCTGAAGGGCCCCGTGCACCAGAGACCAAGACAGACGACATTAGAAGGATAAAAGAAGTGGCTACACATTTACTGCACTGCCCCTCCCCCAGGCCAGTGTAGCACCACATGGAGAGGTCTCGCCTGAGTCTCTGATTCCTCCGGTGGGAAAAGAGAATCCAGGGGAAAACAACCAGACCCCATCCCTGAGCATTGTGGGTCACTTTGTGGAGTCCCTACTCGGATCTTGCCTCATAAGGATTGCAAGGGAATCTGTGGGGCTCAAACACTAGGAATCTGATGGTGATGGAGAAGGGGGATGGGCTTGCACTAACCAGTGCACAGATCTTTGCAGACCACTTTCATACCTGCAGTGCCCAAGTGGTAATCCAAATCAGTGGGTGGCTTTGCTCATCTGCAGAACCAAGTTGGTGGTGCACTCTCACCAGGGAACTTGGTGGGGTGCAGATCTGACTGATTCAGATCCTTAAATAAGGAGTTTTGCCAGCCCTGGAGCCTGGTTTGCCCACACGCAGCCAAGGAGCTGAGTCACAGCCACATCTGCTATGGAGAGTGACTCCAAGCCACATGTGATCAAGGGGATAGTGGAAATACATGGAAGCTGTACAGCTCAGTAAAGCTCGAGCTGAGAGGCAAGCAGGTAGGCAGAACTGATTGCCCTCAGAGCAAAACCAGTACTGGGCATGTAGAGTTCCCCTGCTATGAGTAGGCAGGAGGATTAATTTATAGCCATGGCTGAGGGTACTTCCTAGCCCCTCCCAACCAGAGACTCTGTTTGGGAAATTGAGAGTTGCCTGGAGCAGCCCCCTTCCCTTACTGCCCAGGCAAAGAAGCTGAGAAACAGCCCCACCTGCTTTGTCTCTTGGTCCCATCTGACAAGAAGGGTTGGCAAGAACACCTGAAAGCTGTATGGCCCAGTGGTGGTTGAGCTGGGAGAAGGGCAGGCAGAGTTGATAGTTTACAGAGCAAATCCAATGGGCCTGTTTGGCCAGGGAACTTGGGGCATAGGTCAGCTTGAGTTAAAACCAAAAAAGAGCCTTACCAAGCTTTACAGACACAGAGTTGCTTCTCCCACTGCACTTAGGCAGGGAACCTAATTCATAGTCCCACTCATTGCTGAATACAGCCTCCAGACTGTTGGACCAGGGAACCCAGCCAGAGCATGCATGAAGCTGTGTAGCCCATCCAACTGTCCTACCTACAGTGGTACTTGAACAAAAGGGCACAGCCTATGGTTTTCCCTGTCTGCAGAACAAAACCGGTGGCTTCCCCTGACCAGGGAATTCAGTGCACTCTTGCTTATTTGGGTCCCCAAACAATGAGCTGTATAGGCCCTCATTCCTGTCCTGCTGCCTGGCCAGAGCAGGAAAACTAATTCATAATCCCATCTACTGCTGAATGTAATACCCCATCCATCTAGGAAGTCTGACCAAGAGAATCCAGACAACTACAGAGCCCATCCTACAGCTTCACTTGGTTAGGGAAGCATGCCAGCAGTCCTATCCAACTGTTCGCAGCCAGTGGCACACCTCTCCATCCCCATCCTTAGAGCTTGAAGAGTTGTCTGACCCCAAAATAGAAAATAAATATCAGGCCCCACCTGTCCAACGCCATTATCAGCAGACACACCCAGAAATCCAAACTGAGCTGATGGGTGATGATGTGTCTCTGCCAAAGTAAAACCTGTAAAATCCAGAAGAGGAGCCCAATTGCTCAAATGGGAAGATACCAACATAAGGAATCAAGGATAATGAAAAACTAGGTAAATATGACACAACCAAAGGCAACTAATAAAACTCTAATAATGTAAAGAAACGGAGATCTATGGACTATCAGATAAAGAATTCAGAATAATCCTCTTAAGGAAGTTTAATGAACTACAAGAAGACTCAGACAGACAACTAAACAGATTTAGGAAAACAATGCAAGAACAAAACGAGAAGTTTGGCAAAGCTATAGAAACCATTAACAACAACAACAACTGCAACAAATCCGAACAGAAATCTTAGAGTTGAAAAATACAATAACTGAACTGAAGAATTCAGTAGCAAATTTCAAAAGCAGACTTGACCATGCAGAAGAAAGAATCATTCTCTTGGAAGATAGCATATTAGAAATTATCCACTCAGAGGAGCAAAAAGAAAAAAGAATGAAAAAGAGTGATGAAAGCCTACAGGACTTATGGGAATTCCAGAAGGAGAAGAGAAAGAGAAAGAGACAGAAAGTATATTTAAAGCAATAATGGCTGAAAACTTCTCGTACATGGGAAGAGAAAAGCACATCCAGATCCATGAGGTCCAAAGGACCCCAAATAGTTTGAACCTGAATAGGGCTTATATTGAGAGACATTATATTGATAATTAAATTGTCAAAAGTCAAAGAGAAAGAAGGAATTTTAAAAGCAGCAAGAGAAGAGAGAGAAGTTACATATGAGAACCTCCATGAGATTATCAGCAGATTTTTCAATAAAAATATTTCAGACCAGGAGAGAGTGAGATGGTACATTCAGAATACTGAAAGAAAAAAAAATGACGAGAGAAGACGCCAGAGTAGAAGGACATTCTCTCACTCCCTCTTGCAAGAGCACAGGAATCACAACTAACTGCTGAACAATCATTGACAGGAAGACACCGGAACTCACCATAAATGATATCCCACGTCCAAAGAAAGACAATGGAGAAGCCAAAATGAGACAGTAGGAGGGGCGCAATCACAATAAAATCACATCCCATAACTGCTGGGTGGGTGACTCACAAACCGGAGAACAGTTACACCACAGAAGTCCACCCACTGGAGTGAAGGTTCTGAGCCCCACATAAGGCTTCGCAACCTGGGGGTCCGGCAAAGGGAGGAAGAGTTCCTAGAGAACAAGACTTTGAAGGCTAGCAGGATTTGATTGCAGGACTTCAACAGGACTGAGGGAAATGGAGACTCCACTCTTGGAGGGCACACACAAAGTAGTGTGCACATTGGGACGCAGGGGAAGGAGCGGTGACACCATAGGAGACTGAACCAGACCTACCTGCTGGTGTTGGAGGGTCTCTCCAGTGGCAGGGGGTGGCTGTGGCTCACTGTGGGAACAAGGACACTGGCAGCAGAAGTTCTGGGAAGTACTCCTTGGCGTGAGCCCTCCCAGAGTCTTCCATTAGCCCCACCAAAGAGCCCAGGTAGGCTCCAGTGTTGGGTCACCTCAGGCCAAACAACCAACAGGGAGGGAATTCAGCCCCACCCATCAGCAGACAAGCAGATTAAAGTTTTACTGAGCTCTGCCCACCAGAGCAACAACCAGCTCTACGCACCACCAGTCCCTCCCATCAGGAAACTTTCACAAGCCTCTTAGATAGCCTCATGCAACAGAGGACAGACAGCAGAAGCAAGAAGAACTACAATCCTGCAGCCTGTGGAACAAAAACCACATTCACAGAAAGATAGACAAGAGGAAAAGGCACAGGGCTATGTACCAGATGAAGGAACAAGATAAAATCCCAGAAAAACAACTAAATGAAGTGGAGATAGGCAACCTTCCAAAAAAAAAAAATTCAGAATAATGGTAGTGAAGATGATCCAGGCCTTGGAAAAAGAATGGGGGCAAAGATCAAGAAGATGCAAGAAATGATTATCAAAGACCTAGAAGAATTAAAGAACAAAGACCTAGAAGAATTAAAGAACAAACAAACAGAGATGAACAACACAAAAACTGAAATGAAAACTACACTAGAAGGAATCAATAGCAGAATACCTGAGGCAGAAGAACGGATAAGTGACCTGGGAGACAGAATGGTGGAATTCACTGCCATGGAACATAATAAAGAAAAAAGAATGAAAAGAAATGAAGACAGCATAATAGACCTCTTGGACAACATTAAACACAACAACATTCACATTACAGGGGCCCCAGAAGGAGAAGAGAGAGAGAAATGACATGAGAAAATATTTGAAGAGATTATAGTCGAAAACTTCCCCAATATGAGAAAGGAAATAGCCACCCATGTCCAAGAAGTGGAGAGAGTCTCAGGCAGGATAAACCCAAGGAGAAACACACTGAGACACATAGTAATCAAATTGGCAAAAATTAAAGACAAAGAAAAATTATTGAAAGCAGCAAGGGAAAAATGACAAAAAAATATACAAGGGAACTCCCATAAAGTTAACAACTGATTTCTCAGCAGAAACTCTACAAGCCAGAAGGGAGTGACATGACATATTTAAAATGATGAAAGGGAAGAAACTGCAACCAAGATTACTCTACCCAGCAAGGATCTCATTCAGACTTGACAGAGAAATCAAAAGCTTTACAGACAAGCAAAAGCGAAGAGAATACAGCACCACCAGACCAGCTCTATGACAAATGCTAAAGGAACTTCTCTAAGTGGAAAACACAAGAGAAGAAAAGGACATACAAAAACAAACCCATTATAATTAAGAAAATGGTAGTAGGAACATACATATTTATAATTACCTTAAACGTGAATGGATTAAATACTCCAACTAAAAGAAACAGGCTCGCTGAATGGATACAAAAACAAGACCCATATATATGCTGTCTACAAGAGACCCACTTCAGACCTAGGGACACATACAGACTGAAAGTGAGGGGATGGAAAAAGATATTCCATGAAAATGGAAATCAAAAGAAAGCTGGAGTAGCAATACTCGTATCAGATAAAATAGACTTTAAAATAAAGAATGTTACAAGAGACAAGGAAGGAGAATACATAATCATCAAGGGATCAAGCCAAGAAGATATAACAACTATAAATATATAGGCACCCAACATAGGCGCACCGCAATACATAAGGCAACTGCTAACAGCTGTAATAGAGGAAATCAAGAGTAACACAATAATAGTGGGGGACTTTAACACCTCACTTACACCAATGGACAGATCATCCAAACAGAAATTTAATAAGGAAACACAAGCTTTAAATGACACAATAGAGCAGATAGATTTGACATTTATAGGACATTCCATACAAAAACAGCAGATTACACTTTCTTCTCAAGTGCGCACAGAACACTCTCTAGGATAGATCACATCTTGGGTCACAAATCAAGCCTCAGTAAATTTAAGGAAATTGAAATCATATCAAGCATCTTTTCTGACCACCATGTTATGAGATTAGAAATCAATTACAGGGAAAAAATCGTAAAAAAATACAAACACATGGAGGCTAAACAATATGTTACTAAATAGCCAAGAGATCACTGAAGAAATCAAAAAGGAAATCAAAAATTACCTAGAGACAAACGACAATGAAAACACAATGATCCAAAACCTATGGTAGGCAGCTAAAGCAGTTCTAAGAGGGAAGTTTATAGCAATACAATCCTACCTCAAGAAACAAGAAAAATCTCAAATAAACAATCTAATGTTACACCTAAAGGAACTAGAGAAAGAGGAACAAAAAAACCCACAAAGTTAGCAGAAGGAAAGAAATCATAAAGAACAGAGCAGAAATAAATGAAATAGAAACTAAGAAAACAATAGCAAAGATCAATAAAACTAAAAGCTGGTTCTTTGAGAAGAAAACAAAATTGATACACCATTAGCCAGACTCATCAAGAAAAAGAGGGAGAGGATTCAAATCAATAAAATTAGAAATGAAAAAGGAGAAGTTACAATAGACACGACAGAAATACAAAGCATCATAAGAGACTACTACAAGCAACTCTATGCCAATAAAATGGACAACCTGGAAGAAATGGACAAATTCTTAGAAAGGTATAACCTTCCAAGACTAAAGCAGGAAGAAACAGAAAATATGAACAGACCAATCACAAGTAATGAAATTGAAACTGTGATTAAAAATCTTCCAACAAACAGCAGTCCAGGACCAGATGGCTTCACAGGTGAATTCTATCAAACATTCAGAGAAGAGCTAACACCTATCCTTCTCAAACTCTTCCAAAAAATTGTGGAGGAAGGAACACTCCCAAACTCATTCTATGAGACCACCATCACCCTGATACCAAAACCAGACAAAGATACTACAAAAAAAGAAAATTACAGACCAATATCACTGATGAATATAGATGCAAAAATCCTCAACAAAATACTAGCAAACAGAATCCAACAACACATTAAAAGGATCATACACCATGATCAAGTGAGATTTATTCCAGAGATGCAAGGATTCTTCAACATATGAAAGTCAATCAATGTGATACACCGTATTAACAAATTGAAGAAGAAAAGCCATATGATCATCTCAATAGATGCAGAAAAAGTTTCAACAAAATTCAACACCCGTTTATGATAAAAACTCCCAAGAAAGTGGGCATAGAGGGAACCTACATCAACATAATAAAGGCCATATACGACAAACCCACAGCAAACTTCCTTCTCATTGGTGAAATACTGAAAGCATTTCCTCTAAGATCAGGAACAAGACAAGGATGTCCACTCTTGCCACTATTATTCAACATAGTTTTGGAGGTCATAGCCACGGCAATCAGAGAAGAAAAAGAAATAAAAGAAATACAAGTTGGAAAAGAAGAAGTAAAACTGTCACTGTTTGAAGATGACATGATACTATACATAGAGAATCCTAAACATGCCACCAGAAAACTACTAGAGCTAATCAATGAATTTGGTAAAGTTGCAGGATACAAAATTAATGCACAGAAATCTCTTGCATTCCTATACACTAATGATGAAAAATCTGAAAGAGAAATTAAGGAAACATTCCCATTTACCACTGCAACAAAAAGAATAAAATACCTAGGAATACACCTACCTAGGGAGACAAAAGACCTGTATGCAGAAAACTATAAGACACTGATGAAAGAAATTAAAGATGATACCAACAGATGGAGAGATATACCATATTCTTTGACTGGAAGAATCAATATTGTGAAAATGACTATACTACCCAAAACAATCTACAGATTCAATGCAATCCCTATGAAATTACCAAGGGCATTTTTTTACAGAACTAGAACAAAAAATCTTAAAATTTGTATGGAGACACAAAAGACCCCAAATAGCCAAAGCAGTCTTGAGGGAAAAAATACGTAGCTGGAGGAATCAGAATCCCTGACTTCAGACTATACTACAAAGTAATCAATTAATCAAAGACAATGTGGTACTGGCCCAAAAACAGAGTTATAGATCATTGGAACAGGATAGAAAGCCCAGAGATAAACCCACGCACCTATGGTCAACCAATCTATGACAAAGGAGGCAAGGATATACAATGGAGAAAAGACAGTCTCTTTAATAAGTGGTGCTGGGAAAACTGGACAACTACATGTAAAACAATGAAATTAGAACACTCCCTAACACCATACACAAAAATAAACTCAAAATGGATTAGAGACGTAAATGTAAGACCAGACACTATAAAACTCTTAGAGGAAAACATAGGAAGAACACTCTTTGACATAAATCACAACAAGATATTTGATCCACCTCCTAGAGAAATGGAAATAAAAACAAAAATAAAGAAATGGGACCTAATGAAACTTAAAAGCTTTTGCAAAGCAAGGGAAACTACCAACAAGACGAAAAGACAACTCTCAGAATGGGAGAAAATATTTGCAAACCAATCAATGGACATAGGATTAATCTCCAAAATATATAAATAGTTCATGCAGCTCAATATTAAAAAAAACCAACAACCCAATCAAAAAATGGGCAGAACACCTAAAGGGACATTTCTCCAAAGAAGACATACAAATGGCCAAGAAGCACATGAAAACTGCTCAACATCACTAATTATTAAAGAAATGCAAATCAAAACTACAATGAGGTATCACCTCACACCAGTTAGAATGGACATCATCGGAAAATCTACAAACAACAAATTATGGAGAGAGTGTGGAGAAAAGGGAACCCTCTTGCACTGTTGGTCAGAATGTAAATTGATACAGCCACTATGGAGAACAGTATGGAGGTTCCTTAAAATCTAAAAATAGAATTACCATATGACCCAGCAATCCCACTACTGGGCATATACCCAGAGAAAACCATAATTCAAAAATACACATGCACCCCAATGTTTATTGCAGGAATATTTATAATAGCCAGGTCATGGAAGAAACCTAAATGTCCATCAATAAAGGAATGGATAAAGAAGATATGGTACATATATACAATGGAATATTACTCAGCCATAAAAAAGAACGAAATTGGGTCATTTGTAGAGACGTGGATGGATCTAGAGACTGTCATACAGAGTGAAATAAGTCAGAAAGAGAAAAACAAATATCGTATATTAATGCATATATGTGCAACCTAGAAAACTGGTACTGATGAGCCAGTTTGCAGGGCAGAAATTGAGACACAGATGTAGAGAACAAACATATGGACACCAAGGTGAGAAAGTGGTGGTGGGTGGTCATGGTGGTGTGATGAATTGGGAGATTGGGATTGACATATATACACTAATATGTATAAAATTGATAACTAATAAGAATCTACTGTATAAGAAAATAAATAAAATAAAGTTCAAAAATTCAAAAAAAAAAAAAAAGAAAAATGACAACAATACTATACCCAGCAAAGCTGTCCATCAGAACTGAAGGAAGGATAAAGACTTTCCCAAACAAACAAAAGCTGAGGGAGTTCATTACCACTAGATCTGCCTTACAAGAAATGCTAACAGTAGTTCTTTGAGTGGAAGTAAAAAGACACTAATTAACATCATAAAAACATAAAAAGGTAGGGCAATGCTCACCGGTAATGGTAAATACATAGTCACAATTAGATTCTGTCATTTGGTACAGTGGTGCAATAGTCACTTACAACTCCAGTTTAAATGTTAAAAAATATAGTGAAAATAACCATAACTACAATAATCTGTTACTAGTTACACAATATAAAACATATGTAAACTGTAACAACAATAACCTAAAATGTGATATTGTAGAGAAGTAAAAGTATAAAGCTTAGGCATTGAAGTTAAGTTGCTATCAGCTTAAAATAGTGTTACAATTTTAAGATATTTTATATAAGCGTCATGGTAACCACAAGGGAAAAACCTGTAGGAATTACACAAAAGAGCATAATTAAGAAGTCAGAGCATACTGATACCTAAACATGAAAAAAGAAAGCAGGGTAAGAAACAAGGGAAGAGAGGGAACATATCTCAATATAATAAAGGTCATTTATGACAAACCCACAGCCAACAAGGGGGAAGAGACAAATTAGGGGTATAGGATTAACAGATACAAACTACTATATATAAAATAGATAAGCAACAAGGATATACTCTAGCACAGGCAATTATATGCATTATCTTGTAATAACCTATAATGGAGTATATAATCTGCAAAAATACTGAATCACTATGCTGTACACCTGAAACTAACACAATTTTGTAAATCAACTATACTTCAATTAAAAAATACCGGGGCTTCCCTGGTGGAGCAGTGGTTGGGAATCTGCCTGCCAAGGCAGGGAACATGGGTTCGAGCCCTGGTCTGGGAGGATCCCACGTGCCGCGGAGCAGCTGGGCCTGTGAGCCACAATTGCTGAGCCTGCGCGTCTGGAGCCTGTGCTCCGCAGCAGGAGAGGCCGCGATGGTGAGAGGCCCGCACACCGCGATGAAGAGTGGCCCCTGCTTGCCACAACTGGAGAGAGCCCTCGCGCGGAAACGAAGACCCAACACAGCCATAAATAAATAAAAATTAAAAAAAAAATACTAAGTTGACCCAAGGAACTGAAGTAAGATCAGAGGGAGTGCTGGCTTAGAAGACCATGATGGGCTGTCACTCTAAATATCCTCTGGACCAGTGGCTTGGACTTCTCCTCAGTCCCAGGGTGAAGAAACTACTTTCAGTGCAAACATTAGTGAGCAGCAATCTATTTGATGAAACTATTAGCACTGTCATTGGTGGTTACAAGAAACATTACCACAGCAGGCCTAGAAAGGGAAACATCTTATTAATTAGCTACCCCCAATCCATCTCTCCCTTGCTGCTTCCCATTATAGAAGCTAGAAAGCGGAAAACTCAATTTCCTATACTCATTTGCAGATAAGAGTAACAATATGTCTCGGTTCTGTTAGTGCGACATTAAGCAGAAGTCTACTGACACTGACCCTTTACTCTTCCTCCTTCTCTCTGCCTTCAATGTAAACATGATGTCTGGAGCTTCAGCAGCCATCTTATGACAGTAGGACAACAGACATGAAGATGAAAATCAACATAGTGGGCTTCCCTGGTGGCGCAGTGGTTGAGAATCTGCCTGCTAATGCAGAGGACACGGGTTTGAGCCCTGGTCTGGGAAGATCCCACATGCCGCGGAGCAACTAGGCCCGTGAGCCACAACTACTGAGCCTGCACGTCTGGAGCCTGTGCTCCGCAACAAGTGAGGCCTCGATAGTGAGAGGCCCGTGCACCGCGATGAAGAGTGGCCTCCACTTGCCACAACTAGAGAAAGCCGTCGCACAGAAACAAAGACCCAACACAGCCAAAAAAAAAAGAAAAAAAGAAAATCAACATATTAAGAAGAGCAGGTCAGAAAAAAATAGAACTTCCTTGGGTCCAGATGGCATTGTTGAACAACTAAATCAACACTAGCAATGACGTACCTCTAGACTTGTTTTTATGTGAAAAAATAAGCCAGTGTTTGCTTAAGCCCCAATGTTTTGCTATGTAAATTGCATCTGAACATATTCTTAATACAGAAGCTAATAGCAGCTGCCACTGAGTGGTCAAAAGTTCTACTTTGTAGAGCATGTGATACACCACCCACCCACCCCTCATCCTTTACAGAGAATTCAGAGTATCTTGGGAGAAAATGATGGTCTGGAGTTCCTGCAGAATGGCCATGGATATTCATTATGCATTCTCTAAGGAAATTTGGAAAGGCGTTATGTTAATCTGTGCCATTTGAAAACATGAACAGGTCTATATAATGAAGTAAGGTAAGTATGGACTAAGTTTGCAAACAATAAAAGTATTTGCAATTACATGGCCTTTCTTTGAAATGTGGCCCTCAAAATACTCTCTAAATGCTTTCACAAATAAAAATAACTCTGATTTACTTAATGTTTCCACTTTCACATCTCAGAGATAATTTATTGTTTCAGGAGTATGTTAATTACAAGGTGCACAGATTTGCGTTTACAATTCAAAAAATGTGCCAACAATCTTCTTACCCAGCCAGCTTTGAAAATGTGGCTTGTAACATACCTTGGAAACTGAGGAGCACTGCTGAGCTGGGACCATTTCTGCCAATTATTGCCTACTGGGGCAGGAGAACAAATTTAATGGCATTCTGCAACACGCCACTACCAATGGAAAAAAATCCTGCCTCTCTGGATAAAATTCTAGCTTGAAATAGCCTAAAATTAGCAGACTAATATTCCATTGTAGACCACAATGAAGATTTGTTTTCAAAGTAACTTTTATATAAATTACATTTGAGTAATATTAGTTTTCAAAGGTATAAAAAACTGGAGATCCTATGGTTTTAAGCTGTGCTATAGCACAAAAATGTCAAACATCTAAAAGGTGAGATAAAACAGAAATACAGGAGAGAAGTTTAAAATGACAAAGAAACAGACAGCTCTAGATATTGTAATGTATAAATATCATCACCATCATCATTCTTTATTTATATATGGAGCTTAGACGAATTCAGTCTTAACAAAATAACACGTGAACAAATACATTACAAAAATCTATTGTTTGTATAGAAATCTCCTTACAGTTTGACATTTATCTCTTTCTGAAATGATATTCAAACAAGATAGATCACCAATGCAAGATATCTAGTATATAAGAAATGAGCCCCTTCACTGATATAACTAGTTTTAGTCTGATAATCCTAAATTTCTAGTTTTACTTTTCTCCTCTGCCATTGTCTGATGCATCTTTATTTAGTATTTCTCATAGTTGTTTGTGATATTTCTATTTTCTTTCTATTTCTTCCCAGACCATCGAATAAGTGGTTTTGATTTTTAAAAAATAATCAGTATATGACAGAAAGGGGATGATATTTGTAGACTACATAAAATGTCTCCAAATAATTCAGGGTTTTTTCCCCAAGAGGTACAGTATGAAATAAATACCTAATGGAGCAGAGAGATGTGACTGTGTCTTAAAGTTAGTCTTGGTTATAAAGTGATGATATTACCATATCTAAGGAAAGGATTCGTCAAAGAGAGAATTGGTCCACAATGGAAGTTTAAATTATTCATAATTCAGTTACATTTTTAAAATTTTTATTGAGCATCTAGAAGGTGATTTATGCACAGAATCTGTTCTTGAGGAGCTTATATTTTAGTAGGGAGTGCAAAAAAGTTAAAAGAGAGAGAAAGAGAGAATATCAATGGGTTAAATGTTATGACCAATATAAACCCACAGCACTGGGGGAGTACAGAGGAAAAGTACCTAATCCAGCCTGGGACATGCAGGGGAGGAGTCTTGAAGGATATGACAGATGAGACACATGCACTGGATCTTAAAGGTAGAGTTAGAATAATTCAGGTGATTGAACAGAAGAGGTGGGAATAGGAGTAGATGGAGGGTTTCTTGGCAGAGAGTTCAGAAATAGCATGATGTGGGCATAGAAGTACACCTGAGTCAGTGTTACTGGAGCAAAAAAAGGGAGGATGGAGACAAGCAGAGGCCAGATCATGAAGGCCCCGGAGACCAGCTTGGACTTTACCCTTTGCCAATTTCTCACACTGAGGTTTTCCTAGATGTGTTAACAAGTATGCCAAAGCAGAGGACAAACTTACGAGGCATCAATTTTAACTTGATGGTATGTAATTTGAAACAATATTTCTATATTAAAATAAACATATATTATCATTTACAATTAAAAATTGCCAGTGAACAAGTTTAGGATAAAATACAAGACTTCAAAGAATTTTCAAACTTGTAGTCCTTGTCACCACCCTCCAACCTTCCTGAATTTCAGGGTTTTTGTGAGAGGTCATCTTTCTTGCATGGCACTTCAGAAGAAAAGTTTTAGAACCACAGTTCTAAACTATGGGCAGTCATTGAAGGATTTTAAGCAGAGGAATGATAAGGTGAGATTTGTGTTTTAGATCACCATGGCAATTCTGTGAAGGATGGAAGGTAGGGTGGAGCAGGGCAGGACAATAGCTTAGGAAGCTATTACAACAGTGCTGATCAGGGGTTAAACAGGGCCATGGTGGATGGAGAAGAGTGGCAGAGACCAGAAAAATTAGCAGAATTTAATGACTAAATATTAGAAGTTGGGAAAAGGGAGAAATCTAGAAAATGTTCCAGTTTCTGCCTTTAATATCTGGATAGATAGGTTATAATGGGTAGAGAATCTGGCTTTAAGGAAGAGATAATCACTTCATGTAGGACAAGTTGAGTGTGAGGTGCTTGGTGAGACCTCTAGGTCAGAACTTTGTCTGACCCAAATGGGCTACAATATATGGGACCATGGATCTCCTCAGCCCTCAGCATGGCTGGGTTTTTCCAGGGGCAGCTAGAGTCCCCAGCTGGTCAGGTTACAAACCTGAGGCTGTGCACTACCCATGCATTAACTCCAATGTGTTATAATTATTTCCATTTTCTATGTGTGCCATGCCATTAAAAAATTGGGGAAGCACCAGTCTAGTTGATGGTGCCCAGTTGGCTACTGAATATATGTGTGAAACTCAGAAGAGCTAACAGGGATGCAGATATACATTTGGGCATCATTCACACAAAGATACTAGTTAAATCCAGGGAAGTGGATAAGGTAAAGAGATGCACCAGAAGGAGTCCATAAATGACTAGTAAGAGAGGTCCAGTGAATTCAGGGTATTTCTGTTGTGCAAATGGCATATTAAATAATAAAAATGATAGCTAACATTTTTGAGAATTTAATATGTGCCAGATATTGTTCTAAGCACTTTGCATTTATTAATTAATTTAATCCTAACAGCAATCCCATGAAGTAGTAAACATTATTGTTATTCCCATTTTACAGTGGAGGGAATTGAGGTAATGAGAAGTTAAGTAGGTCACCCAAAGACCCATAACTAGGAAGCAGAAGAGCCAGGGATTGATGTTATTGACTAGTCAAATCATGCAGCTCACTCCTCTTGTTCTATATCTGTGATCCACAAGCAAGCTTCTGATTATGTTTTGACTTCCCATTTAAGCTACTGAGAGAGAATGGGCTGATCAGAGAATGAGTGATTATGATCCCTTTGACAATTATAACTATCATTATAAAATAGTGAGCTAATGCTCTGGTTTAGATGCCAGTCTTCAGTGAAGTTGGTGAGTGTAAGTCAGCTCTTTGGAGACTAATCAGCTTTAGAATACAGACAGAATTGAACATTTGCCCTTGAAAGGCTAAGTGCCAGACCTTACACTGTGATAATTCTCAGAAAATAATGCTACCCGTTGAGGTCTCTGGGCAGCCAAAGGATTTCTGGTAAGGCCTGACATAATTTTCTTTTGCACTTCAAATGATAGAAGCAGGAAAAAGAAAATAAAAGGCAAATTAAATGAAAGAGATATAGGTTCAGCTTTCTATATGCAAAAACAGTTGAATGCAGTGATCCTGCTCACCAGGATCTACAGAAGGTAAGGAGGAGCCCAGACTTCAGTTCAGTAAATAGAGCAAATTTTTTGGCTTAGGTTAATATGAAAAATACTGTATTTACAACCAACTGTGTGTTGAAAAAAAGCAAACCCAGTATATTTATACACGTAGTTTGCATTTGCTTTTTTACATCTGTCAATCAGATCTCCAATCAGTTTGAAAAGTCAGGAGCCCAGGTCAGAGAAAGGTAAACCACAAATAATTGAAACTCAGGAAAAAAATGCCATTGTTAATTGGCAAGTTGGGTAGCTCAGGATTGTTTTTCCTTTCATCTGAGAATGAAGAGGATATCTTTCTCTTGGCAATGCTGCAAAAACCTATGCTGTCTCTGTTACACGTTCTTAAGTAAACATACTTTCAAGTAATCAAGAATTAAGGACAAAAGTACCAAAGGAAGAGGTCAAAAATTATAAAGAAAAATAACAAAATGTTAGATGGGATTTTTGTATCTCACGTGTAAATATTTTCTGTTAGGCAAACTATTAAACTCTCTAAACTATAAAGTTCTAATCTATAAAATTTGGATAATGGTAGTTACTTCAGAGGATGAAGGTTAGTTGCAATAATTTGTGTATATAAGTACCAGCACATAGTGCTTGACACATGTCAGACAATCAATAAAAAGTAAATATCATAAACTCTGTGCAAGTCTTCCCACACATGATATGATTAGAGTCTTACTTTGAAAATGTAAGTTATCTCACTATTAACCACACACAGTGTTGACTTCTTAGAAGTATTTAGAAAAAAGTTTTCAGGGTGTATTTAATCTTGACATTTTCTTTGAAATTCTCTGTGGCCATTGCCTGTAAATCTCACACTGGTGACCTACATGAACTTGTCACATCAGTGCCTGTTGTTTGTATACAGGTTTTAGTTGGTGGCATGATCCCGTCTTAAAACCACTCCTATGAAATGAAAAGTTGCTTCCCCCCCCCCTTTTCTACAATTTTCAATTCCCTTTGAATCCAGACCTGCCTTATACTGCCATCTCCTGGAAGTATCTGGTCTTGAACAACTTTTTGATTTATTTAGTAATATTTTGCTGGTCAGTGGCTTGCTATCAGAAATCAGTATCTACATGTTGGTTTTGATCTTCCCAGTGTTCCTTCTTTTAGATAACACTGAGTAATCACTGGGCAATAAGCATGCGGATTTTCTAGAGTGATTCATGACTTCATCCTAGGGCAGTGGGATCAACAGAAGCATTGCAAATGAAAATGGCCAATAAAGATTGAGCTTTTTTTTTTTTTGCTACAGCGATTTCAGCTGGCTATACGGCTGAATGAGACAAATGTAACTTTATATATTATCAAACCTAACACAGCTATAATATGCTAGATAATTTCCTTAGAGGATCATAGGAGGGAAAAGTCAATGAAAATGGGAAGCTAAATATTCATCCCATTGGGAATTGTTTTCAGATGATAATCCATAGCAGTGTGGCAACGTAGAAGAATATCAAGACTTGGAGTCAGGAGACTGTGATTCTAGGTCTTATTGTAATAGCTGTAATAGCTGTGTAGCCCTGTACAAGCCAATTCCTCTTTCTGGCCTCAGTTTCTACATACTGTAAAACAAAGTAGTGGAACTAGGTGATATACAAGTTCATTACAGGGTCTCACATTCTGTGGTTTTATGAAAGGTCAAGATGACATTGTGATTAATCATATCCAGTGGGAGTAGACAGATTTATTGAAATGGTGTTGCTGAATCTTACAGAGATGGGGGAAGTGACATATATAGGTTTGCCCATAATTGCTATTTAAAGAAAAGATATTGATAATAATGGGTGTATATATGAAATCTGACTGTGATTATGTCTTATGTCAAATACAAGTTTTCTGGTTCTCTTTAGATGTTACTATCCTTTTTGTTGCATTCTAGTATCAGGAGCCCCAATGCTACTATTGGAACACAGGTCAGGTTATACACTAATAGCCAACTAGGAGACAAGATTTGGGGATCACAGATCTAAGACCTGTGGGTTGAAACAGTGTTGGTCCCTGATAAAACATGCTTGCTAACATGGATATGAAGACCTAATATCCAACTTAAGCCTTAATTTGAGATCATTTATCATTTCCCTAACAGAGCAGGGTTCTAGTGGAATTGGGACATTGGACTTCAAGGTTTGAGAGCCAGCAGAAAAGAGTCGTTCAAGGTACACTGCTATGGAGGAAAAACAAATGACCACAACCAGCTAGTTACAGAGGTTAGAGGAGTCAAGATTGTGAGTATAGACAGTTATCATTTCATGAAGCTTGAGCGTGAAGGGAAAGAGAGGGAATCCAGACTGTCGGATACAATGGAGAATGCCCCATTTTTTAGAGTCACCAAGCCCTAAGACCTTTGCAACTATCCAACCCCACGATGTAACCTGGGCAGGAGACCAATAAGTGTGTGTAAGACTACCTAGCTGAGAACCAGAACCATTAGAGGGCAAGATTGAGAAGACATATTCACTGTACAGTAGAAACTAACATAACACTGTAAAACAAGTATACTCCAATTAAAAAAAAAAAAAAAGACATGTGCTCCACGTTAATGGGCTGCTCTGCATCCAAGCCAAGATCTATGCTAGTTGCTGGTAACACCGAGTAGATACATCCTGATCTCAATTTCAGTGAGCTCAAGGTCCAATTTCATTTCTGTATCACTCTTCAGTAACATTACTTAGAGTCAGACCTTACATATTCAGACCTTCCTGAAATATGTCTTACTGCTTCAAAGCCATTTGCTTACTCTACCTAAAATATTATCCTTGTTTCTTCAGATTCTTGTTAACTTCTTTACAATTCAACTCAAACATCACATCCTCTTGAATACTTTTCTTGTTTAAATGCCCTTTCTCTGTCTTCCCATAGCACTCTGTGCTTACCTCTATCATAGTACTTATCACACTGTACTGACAAAATTGATATATCTGCCTCCTCCAGTGAGACTTTGAGTTCCTTAAGGAATTATGTCTTCTTTATCTTTGTATCCCCACCACCTATTCTAATGCTTCATATATAGTAGGTACACAAGATAAATGTTTGAAAACATTTATGAATGAAGGAAAATACAGCATGCTTTACTTAATCTCATTAAACTTTTACCTGTAGAGAGCTTTATGGATCCTGATTCTTTCATTCTGGATTTCAGCTTTATTTCCACATCTTGTATAACCTACAAATCCGATCTGCATGTCTTTTAGTAGTGTGACACTACTAGAGACTTCCCTCTAAGTTTAACATAGATCCATTAATCACCACTCGTTGGTAAAAGTCTTCCAGTTATTAACCTCCGGGTAATGCTGTTACCCAGATCAGGTTATCCCAGGACCTTAACAAATATCTTGCTGAAATCCAGACTTTTAAAATCTATAACATTACTATCATCTATCTGTCTAGTGACACTATCAAAAAGGAAATGAAGCTAAACTGACCTCTAAATTGGTCACCCTTACTAAAACCTACATTCCTCTTCAGAGTTCATCCCTAATCCATCCTTCTCTTCTATTTCTAAACACAGGGAAGATTATGTTTTCCCAGCAATATCTCATATACATGCCTTTTCTCAGACTATTCCCTTTGAAAATATCTTCCCCCTTCTTCACTTGTTCACATTATTATTCGAGATTCAGTTCAAATTCAACTTCCTCCAAGAACCCCTTTAAGAATCCCACCCCTCATTTCACCTTTTATGATGACGTGAAATGGGATTGTCCCTGATATTTTTCTGTAGTCTGTGAAGAAAATGAGCGATTTGAGGGTAGAAGTTTGATCCTGGTGTCCTTCACAGTCAATTACAGAGCAGGGAGTAGGACAGAGATCTCTTAGTATAATAAAGTCAAAATTAATAGTTCACATATAATATGTTTACAATATTTAAATTTGTCATATAATGCATATGTGGCTTGGGGGAAGAAGATTCATTTTAATGTGTCAGATATGATGTACATTAAATATATTAGGAGAGAACATACTTATAATTCTAACCCTACCCCTACCCCTACCTATATCCACAGAAGATATCCAGAGATGAATCCTGAGGGACAGAAAGGAGTGATCCAAATCTATCATACGGACTATAACATTATATCCTATAAGCTACATTGCATCACAGTAAGTTATCCTTATGCTAATTCCACACCCCACCACCTTACACTAGAATATGCACTGCTTGAGTTCCAAGACTGTGTCATAATCACTGTGTGGAATTAAATTCTTTCATTCCTGTGCGTGTTTCCATAAGAATCTAATTTCTAAGTAATTCTTAAAGCTTATATTTTATATAATGTATAAACTGATGAAAGTTTTCAGTTTGGAAGATTGACTACTATTTTGTCTTCTGTATCAGTGGCAATGTCTACAATCATCTAATCAAACCATTAAATAAAGGGCCGAGTTTCCTTTAAACTTTAGTTCCTACTTCAGTCTCTACTTGATAGTGCTACCTTCATATATCCTTACACATTAATACCTGGAACTTTCTTCCTCTAAGTTTAAATCCTAGTTTTACTACTTATTAATGGTGTGCCTTCTGACATATTACATAAAATCTCCAAGTCTCATTTCCTTATCAATAAAAGAGGGATCATAATTCTTACCTCAAAAGATTGTTATAAAAATGAATAAAATAATGTATGTGTATCAAGGTGAAAAAATTATTTAAACCCCACCCTAAATATAGTTTCTCTTGCCTCCTAAGGTGTGCGTGGTCAGGGAGTGGAGTTGGTGGTGGCATAAATTTCCATCAATAAGAAAATTGGGCTTTATTCTCTTCCCATCTGTATTAGTTTCCTGTGACTGCTGTAACAAATGACCAAAAACTAGATGGCTTAAAACAATATACATTTATTCTCTCACAGCTCTAGAGATCAGAAGTACAAAATCAGTATCAGTGGGCTAAAATCAAGGTGTCAGCAGGGCCTCACACCTCCTGTAAGCTCTAGAGTAGAATCAGTCTCTTGCCTCTTTCAGTTTTTGATAATTGCTGGTTTTCTTTGGCTTGTGGCCATAACACTTCAATCTTCAAATCTCTCTCTGCTCCATCTTCATATCACCTTTTCCTCTATGTGTGTCAAATCTCACTCTGCCTTCTTTTTATGAGGATACATATAATTACATTTAGGGCCCACCTAGATAATCCAGGATAATTTCCCCATATCGAAATCATAAAGTTAATCACATCTGCAAAGTATATTTTTCTAAGTAAGGTAACATTCACAAGTTCCTGGGATTAGAACCTGGTATTTAGGGGTGCCCATTATTTAGTCTACTACATCATCCATTTCTAGGCTGGGGAGAGAGAGGGAGAGAGAGAGAAAGAGAGAGAGAAGATGGAGAAGGAGAAGAGAAGGAGAGGAAGGGGAAGAGGAAGAGGAAGAAGAAGAAGAAGGAGAATAAGGAAGAGGAGGGAGAGGGGGAGGAGGAGAAGGAGGAGAGGAGAGGTGAATGGAGAGAATGAAATCTCAAAGCATCTACTAATCTGTAGGTTCTTCTGAAGAGTGAGCCCCCAGCATGTGTGGACTTATGTTTTTCATATTATGTTAATTTGTCTTTGGATACAAAATGATAGGTCTTAAGATGAGTGTTATGGACTGAATTGTGTCCCACAAAATTCATGTTGAAGCTCTAACTTCCAATGAGACTGTATTAGGGGCAGGGCGTTTAAGGAGATAACTAAGGTAAATGAGGTCATAAGGGTGGGCCTTAATACAACAGGACTAGTGTCCTTATAAGAGGAAGAAGAGATACCAGGAGAATGTGATCACAGAGAAAAGACCATGTAAAGACACAAAGAAAAGGTGACATCTGCAAGCCAAGGAGGGAGACCAACCCTGTTGGCACCTTGATCTTGGACTTCCAGCATCCAGAACTGTGAGAAAATAAGTTTCTCTTGTCTAAGCCATCCAAGCTGTGGTATTTTGTTATGGCAGCAGTAGCATACTAATACAATGAGTAAATAGGTAGAGAACCATTGTTTTATGTAACAAAATAAGAGAATTAAGTTCGGGGAGAGTGGCTCTGGAGGAGCTTGGCAAACAGAGTAGCAGGGAGATATAAGGGGAGCCTTGAGGGAGAGAGGGCTGAGCAATATGGAAGCATGCTGGAACCTGTGGAATATGATGACTGGTGAGAAATTCCTCATAGCAGTATGGCCAAAAGACTTGCAAAAAGAGGCATGTCTAAAATTAAGTTCCAAGTTGCTCATTTTGCATCAGTGGAAAATCTCTCTTTGATTCCAAATTGCAAGTCAAGTGTGCTCTTTGCTACACAATGCTTCTACGAGAAATTTGGGAGGAAATCAAGGGATAGGAACAGAGTTCCATAACTAGCTGGATGTTAGACAGAAAAACTATGCAATAGAGAGATTAGTGGAAGCAGGAACTCAAAAACAGATGTGATTATGAGACCATAATTCCCTGAGGATTCACAGAAATTACAGGGAGAGCAGTAGACCTCACAATGTATATTAGAGGACTTGTGCCAAAATTATGGAAATTTCAAAGCACAGGATAATATCAGCTGACATCTGGATAGCATATGCAAATTGTCCAGTACAGTGTCTGATGTTTAATAACCACCCAGAAAATGATGGTTTATTTTTCCACTTCCTTTTCTTACTACTGATGAGGAAAGGTAGGTGTGTCTAAGAGTTGAAATAAGAGAAATTTTTCAATAAGTTATAGATGGCCTAATATTCAGCTTAATCCTTTGTGGAGCCTCTAACACTCTAGTGTTCATGAAGAAAAAGGGAAACTATATGTAAAAATAGTGAGGTATGGGGGCCTCAAAAGAGCAGTGTGAACATTTTGTAGATTTTAGGGAAACTAACAGAAGAAAAAGAATACTTTTCTTTTTGGCATGGAAATTAGGAACCTCAAATTTAAAAATCACCCAAAAATCACAAAATGAAGGCCTGCCACTGGAGAGTTCTTCAGGCTTTCTCTGTTTTCAATAGCACAGCACCATACCGCAGGGAAGAAGTAGGGACTTTTTTTCTGATTTGGCAGAGCATGAAGCATCTTCAAAAATGATATGAAGCAATCATACATATTTAGACTCTTTGAAGTTTAACAGCCATGAAAGCTCCACAAACTTAAGATTGTGGACATTAAAAACAGATTCCAGAAGCCTCAGGTCTTCTCTAGAATTCTTTTGAATGGGAAGACATATGCAGTATCTCATATGAAGACTGACAGTCCAGGATTTGGGGAATGTTTCTCTAGCAAAGCCTTGGGGAATCACAGCCAGCAGGCCCAGAATCCCAAGAAATGTCAGTATAGGTAGTTAGTAAGTCCTCCATAAGAGCCTATGTCCTCTCTGGCAGTTACATGGGTGTCATTCAGTAGTTCTATCATTTCAAAGGTTCTGCCTTCTCCCCATCCCCATTCCCACGGAAGTGGAAATCCTTCCAGCTATTTCTAAGTGAAGTTTTATTACAGAACAGAAAATTATTATGAGCACCTCCAACATAACTACTGCTGAGAGAGATGTTTCTTAACTGAGTCATTACCCCCTGAAGGGATGAAGCAAATTCTATTTTTTTATGCTTACTTTTGAAAAATATTTCAGGACTGCTGAGGGCAGCAGAAAGAAGACCACTTACACTTGGGAAGCTCATACCTCCTCAATACTTAGATTTCTCATTTGACCAAAATCAGTTCTGTAGTGTCCCCCTAGTTAAGTAGCAAAATTGGCTGATTGCAGATATTGCAGCTGACACAAAAATGAAGTTTCCAGCAGGCATTATTAAAGGATTCCTCCAGCCTGAAACATTGCATGAAAAAAGTAACTTTATAAAAATAAGCTTTTAAGATGCTTAGAACTTTTATCATGGACGATACTCAAGATAGATATAAGTGAAAAACCACAAAGAACAATGAATAATATCCTATTTTTGTTAAAAATTTATTTATTCATTTATGTAGCATATACACACATGCACACACACACATACACACCTGAGAACATCTGGAAATCCATATACCAAATTTTTGAGAAGGGTAATCTCTTATTTAAATATTGATTGAGGATTTTTTCCTGCTTATGTGTGTTTTCTATATTTTCAATAATGAGCATGGATTATACATATAATAATGTAATAGCAATAATATTTTTAAATAAATAAATTAACTGCTCAAATCCACTACCCATTTCAGGCTCCAGCTTTTACTAAGAAATTGATTAATGTTTTTCTATAGGATTTGCATATCTTTTCCACAAAGGGCCACATTTGTCAAACCCTTGGCTCCTTTCCCCACTTTAAAAAATATATTTAGTTGGTCAGTTGAAAAATATTCACTGAGGACCTCTACCATCTTGGTCCAAGAAATGGACAAATTCTCTCTACCCTCATTTCCTTACACATGGACTTTTTAAAAAATGGACACTTCCTTTGCTCAGTAGGATAGGTTGGTGTACCAATTGCTTTGAGAGCTATTCTCCTTGTCTCTAGATGAAAGGTTTTGACTAGAGTTTTGAAGCAAAGGAGAGGCATTGATCTCAGGAAGAAGAAAGGGCTTTTCAGCATGGAGTGGCGCCTTTGAATAATGATAACTAACATTGATTAAGCATGTATCAAGCACTTTACAAGCTTTATTTCATACAATCCTCAAAATAATGCTTTTGAGGTAAGTGCAATTGTTCTTATTTTCTGGATTAGGCATTGTGCCCTTACTCTATGCCTTTCTTACCATTCCAAGGGAGCACCAGAGGGGGAGCAAGAAGCATTGGACTTCATTTCTAACAATTGTAGGGATAAATTTGGGGTGCCTATCTCACTGTGCCCTGTGAGGCAGTCTAATTAAATCATTCCCATTTTCCAGCTGAAGAAACATATACAGAGGATATTGCTGTACAATTAGAGAAGCAAAGAATTGATTCAAATATATTTGAAGAATTACCTAACAGGGACAAACAACAGTTTGCAAATTGTATAATAAGGTCTCTAAATATATCCAAATATAAATAAGAAAAAAATTTAATTCCATGATATAGTATTAATTTACATGATTTATCTTTAAAGTAATGCTTTTGGGGTAAGTACAATTGTTCTTATTTTCCTGGTTAGGAATTGTGCCTTAGAGAGGTTAAGTGACTTGATAAATAAAATAAAATAAGAAAGAATAAAATAAGGTAAAAAATTAAAATATAACAAAATTTTAAATAAAAATAGGGAGATGACATCTGCAAGATGGAGGGCTAGGAAGTCACAACACTTGTCTCTCACACAAAAAACTATATAAACAATAAATAAAATTAAAACTGACAAAAATAGCCCTAGAAACTCTGGACTACTATGAAGAATCAGTAGCAACTCTGAGGAGCTCAAAAACTGAAGGTGGCTACATAGAAAAACATAGGAAGAATTTTACCTGTGTCACCACAGCCACCAGTCCAGAGAAGTTTGGCACCAGGAGGGCCCCCCCTTGGAAGGATTTCACCCCATCGGTAAAGAAGAGCAGGAGAACCCCAACAAGCCTCACACCATGGATGTTTGAAGCTTTTGCTACTAAGGACTCCAAACATCTTCACCAATACTAAACCAAGTTGATGGAGCTGCCTAGAGTCCCCACTGTTGTGTCTCCTCCTTGGGGCTGGAGCCATTGTTGCAGTGGGACCTGCTCCCAAGTGTCCCAATCACTGCTGTGCCCAGCCCTCCAGGATCAGGGCACTGTAGTGCCTTGAATCTATAGGACAAGAGCTGCTGCTGCTCTGTACTCTGCCTCCAGGTCCTAAGTTGTGGCTTTGACCCACCATAATCAGAGTTGCACGGCTGCTGCTCTGCACCCTGACTCCAGGTAGTAAGTCAGGGCTATGGCCCCATCCACACTGCTGCCGCTTTGCACCCCATCCTCTGGGTGTTCCCAACATGTGGCTTTAATGGGCCATCATCAGGCCCAGCTGCTGCTGTTCTGCAACTTACCCATGTGTTCTAAACCATGGCTTTGACCTACCATCACTGGGATGCACTATAGCAGCTCTGGGCCTTGCTCCTGGGATTCTAAGTCACAGCTTTGATCTGCCAACGCCAGAACCAAGCTGCTGCTATTCTACAACTATCTCCCTGGGGCCAGGGTCTGACTTTGACCCACCTTCCCCAGGGTGTGATGCTACTGCACCTTGTCCCCTGGACCCAAGCCACTGCTGCACCCTGTCATCCTAGAGTCTCTGCCACTGCTGCATCCCCATCCCCCAGGACCAAGTCACTGTTTCAAGACCCAGAGAGCTGAGACCCAGTTCTATGGGACATCTCTACATGCCTGCACCTCAGAAAACTATTTACCATTGCCATAGCAAGTACACCTGTGCCCCAGGACCCAGGGGCTGTGGTAGTTCTATGTGTGCCTAATTCCAGGATCCCAGTTCTGATGCCACTCAGAGTGCAAGCACACAAAATCTGGTGCCAAGAGAGATCTCCGCAACTAGAACTTCCTCCCATAAGCCAAAAAGAGAACAAGAGAACCCCAGCAGTCTTTGCCTCTGAGGACCCCAATAGCCTTAACCACCACTGCCACCTTCAGGATCTCTGCAGTCTTTGCCAACGTTGACCTCAGGTGATGGAATTGCACAGAGACCATGCCACTGTGCCCCCCCCAGGAACTAGAGACTGTGCATAACCCAGTCAGTGCCCTTCAGCCACATTCAGGTAAAAGTCTTTGCCCGCTGAAGCCAATTTGAAAAGGCTGGAAGAGGTGATTGCTCCCTCAAATGTACAGACATCAATGTAAAGCCATTAGAAACATGGAAAAGCAAGAAAACATTAACACCACTAGAGACATAATAATTTCCCAAACTGACCCCAAAGAAATGGAAATGTGATAGTTAACTGAAAAATAATCCAAAATAATTATTTTAAAGAAGCTCAGCAAGAGTCAAGAGAACATAGACAACTCAATTAACTCAGAAAAGCAATGCAAAAATAAAATGAGAAGTTCAACTAAGTGATAGGAATCATAAAAATGAACCAAACAGACATTCTGGAGCTGAAGAATAAAATGAACAAAATGAAAATGAAATAGCTTCAATAATAGGGTCAACCAAGCAGAAGAAAGAATATGCAAACTTGAAGACAGATCTCTTGATATGATCCAATAAGAGGAGAAAATAAATAAAAATATAAGAGTGAAGAAAGTCTGCACGAATTATGGGACACTATCTACTGAAAGGAAACTCACATTATGGGAGTATCAGAAGGAGAAGAGTGAGAAGAGAAAAGGACAGAAAACTTATTTAAAGAAATAATGGCTGAAAAGCTCTCAAATCTGGGGAAATCTTGTACCATCCAGGTACAAGAAGCTCAAAGATCCCCAAACAGATTCAACTCAAAAAGATCTTTAACAAGATACAGTATAATCAAACTCAAAAACCAAAGGCAGAATTCTGAAAGCATCAAGAGAAAAAAGACTTATCATGTACAAGGCAGTCCTAATAAGATTATAGGCAGATTTCTCAGCAGAAACCTTGTAGGGCAGGAGAGAATGGAATGATATATTCAAAGTGCTCAAAGAAAAAAAAAAAAAACTATGAACCCAGAATACTTTATGAAGCAAAGTTGTCCCTCAGAAATGAAGTAAGGGAAAAGACTTCCCCAGACAAACAAAAGCTTAGGAAAATTATCATCCTTAGATCTGTCTTACAAGAAATGTTAAAGTGAGTTATTTAAGTTGAAAAAAAAACAAGGATGCTTATTAGTAACATGGAAACATATGAAAGTATGAAAGTATATATGAAAGTATAAAATTCACTGGTAAAGGTAAGCATATAGTCAAATTCAAAATAATCCAATACTGCATTGGTGGTGTGTAAATCACTTGGAACTCTATGATATAGATTTAAGGACAAAAATGTTAAAAATAACTATAACTCCAATATTTTGTTATTAGATACACAACATAAAAAGATGTAAATTGTGGCATCAATAACATAAAACATCAGGGGAAACAAGTAGAAGAGTAGAGCTTTTGTATACAATTTAAGTTAAATGGTTGTTTTAAAAGGATTGTTAAAATTATAAGAGGTATTATGAAAGCCTTAAGGTAATCACAAAGCAAAAACATAATATATACCTAAATGATCATGAGAAAAGAATCAAAGCATACCACTACCAAAAAACAAACAAACAAACAAAAAATAAACCCACATCAATTCAAAAAGAAAGATAGCAAGAGAGGAAGAAAGAAACAAAGGAACTACAAAACAATAAGAGAGAAATTAACAAAATGTCAATAATTACTCTAAATGTAAGTGGTTTAAATTCTCCAGTTAAATGATGTAGAGTAGCTGAAAAATAAGACCCAAGTATATGCTGCCTAGGAGAGACTCACACAAGCTTTAAGGACACACACATACTCAAAGTAAAGGGTTGGAAAAAAATATTCTATGAAAATGGAAACCAAAGAAGAGCAGAGGTGGCTATACTTATATCAGACAAAATAGACTTTACCTCCAAAGCTGTAACACGAGACAAAAAGATCATCATATAATGATAAATGGGTCAATTGATCAAGAGGATATACCAATGTAAAATTTTACACATCCAATATAGAAGAACTCAAATATATCAAACAATTATTAACAGATCTACAGGTAGACACAGACAACAATTCCATAATAGTAATAAATGTGTGCAGATGACATGATCTTATGTATAGAAAATTGTGAGACTCTACCAAAATAATGAATGAATCAGAAAAGTTGCTGGATACAAATTCAACATACAAAAACCAGTGTGCTTACAGTATTTGTTTTTCTCTTTCTGACTTACTTCACTCTGAATGACAGACTCTAGGCCCATCCACCTCACTACAAATAACTCAATTTCGTTTCTCTTTATGGCTGAGTAATATTCCATTGTATATATGTGCCACACCTTCTTTATCCATTCATCTGTTGATGGGCACTTAGTTTGCTTCCATGTCCTGGCTACTGTAAATAGAGCTGCAATGAACATTGTGGTACATGACTTTTTTTAAATTATGGTTTTCTCAGGGTATATGCCCAGTAGTGGGATTGCTGGGTCGTATGGTAGTTCTATTTTTAGTTTTCTAAGGAACCTCCATACTGTTCTCCATAGTGGCTGTACCAATTTACATTCCCACAAACAGTGCAAGAGGGTCCCCTTTTCTCCACACCCTCTCCAGCATTTATTGTTTGTAGATGTTTTTTAAACATCTTTATTGGAGTATAATTGCTTTACAGTGGTGTGTTAGTTTCTGCTTTATAACAAAGTGAATCAGTTATACATATACATCTGTTCCCTTATCTCTTCCCCCTTGCATCTCCCTCCCTCCCACCCTCCCTATCCCACCCCTCTAGGTGGTCACAAAGCACCGAGCTGATCTCCCTGTGCTATATGGCTGCTTGCCACAAGCTATCTATTTTACGTTTGGTAGTGTATATATGTCCATGCCACTCTCTCACCTTGTCACAGCTTACCCTTCCCCTTCCCCATATCTTCAAGTCCATTCTCTAGTAGGTCTGTGTCTTTATTCCCACTTTACCCCTAGGTTCTTCATGACTTTTTTCTTTCCTTAGATTCCATATATATGTGTTAGCATACTGTATTTGTTTTTCTCTTTCTGACTTACTTCACTCTGTATGACAGACTCTAGGTCCATCCAACTCACTACAAATAATTCAATTTCGTTTCTTTTTATGGCTGAGTAATATTCCATTGTATATATGTGCCACATCTTCTTTTTTTTTACCATCTTTATTGGAGTATAATTGCTTTACAATGGTGTGTTAGTTTCTGCTTTATAACAAAGTGAATCAGTTATACATATACATATGTTCCCATATCTCTTCCCTCTTGCATCTCCCTCCCTCCCACCCTCCCTATCCCACCCCTCTAGGTGGTCACAGAGCACCGGGCTGATCTCCCTGTGCTATGTGACTGCTTCCCACTAGCTATCTATTTTACATTTGGTAGTGTATATATGTCCATGCCACTCTCTCACCCTGTCACATCTTACCCCACCCCCTCCCCATATCCTCAAGTCCATTCTCTAGTAGGTCTGTGTCTTTATTCCCGTCTTGCCACTAGGTTCTTCATGACCTTTTTTTTTCCCTTAGATTCCATATGTATGTGTTAGCATACTGTATTTGTTTTTCTCTTTCTGACTTACTTCACTCTGTATGACACACTCTAACTCCATCCACCTCACTACAAATATCTCAATTTCGTTTCCTTTTATGGCTGAGTAATACTCCATTGTATATATGTGCCACATCTTCTTTATCCATTCATCTGTAGATGGACACTTAGGTTGCTTCCATGTCCTGGCTATTGTAAATAGAGCTGCAATGAACATTTTGGTACATGACTCTTTTTGAATTATGGTTTTTTCAGGGTATATGCCCAGTAGTGGGATTGCTGGGTCGTATGGTAGTTCTGTCGTATTTGTAGTTTTTTAAGGAACCTCCATACTGTTCTCCATAGTGGCTGTATCAATTTACATTCCCAGAAAAAGTGCAAGAGGTTCCCTTTTCTCCACACCCTCTCCAGCATTTATTGTTTCTAGATTTTTTGATGATGGCCATTCTGACTGGTGTGAGATGATATCTCATTGTAGTTTTGATTTGCATTTCTCTAATGATTAATGGTGTTGAGCATTCTTTCATGTGTTTGTTGGCGAACTGATTAACTTTGTTATAAAACAGAAACTAACACACCATTGTAAAGCAATTATACTCCAATAAAGATGTTAAAAAAAAACAGTGTGCTTCTATACTCTAATAATGGGCTATCTCAAATAGAATTAAGAAAGCAATCCCATTTGCAATAACATCAAAAACAATAAAATAATTAGAAATAAATTTAGACAAGAAGGTGAAAGACCTGTACACTAAAAACGTTAACAGATTGTTGAAAGAATTTGAAAAAGACACAAATAAATGGAAAGATAGCCTACGTTTTTGATAGAATGAACTAATTTTTAAAATCCGTACTATCCAAAGCAATCTACAAATTCAATGCAATTCCTATCAAAACTCCAGTGGCATTTTCACAGAAATAGAAAAACTATCCTAAAATTTGTATAGAACCACAAAAGATCTCAAACAACCAAAGCAATCTTGAGAAAGATGAACAGAGCTGGAGGCATTACACTTCCTGATTGCAAACTATATTACAAAGCTATAGTAATCAAAACAGAATGATATAGGCTAAAAAACAAGCACACAGACCACTGGAAAAAAATAGAGCCCAGAAACAAACCAATGCATATATGGTCAATTAATATTTGACAAAGGCACCAAGAACATGCAATGGGGAAAGGATAATCTCTTCAATAAATGTTGCTGGGAAAATTGGATATTCACATACAAAAGAATGCAACTGAACCCCTAACTTACACCTCTCACAAAAATCAACTCAAAATGCATTAAAGACTTAATTGTAAGACCTGAAACCATAAAACTCCTAGAAGGAAACATAGAGAAGAAGTTCCTTCATATTGGTCTTGGCAAGGATTTCTTGAATAAAACTCCAAAAACACGGGCAACAAAAACTAAAATAAACAAGTGGGACTAAATCAAACTAAAGAGCTTCTGCACAGAAAAGGAAACTATCAATAAATAGAAAATGTAACCTACAAAATGAGAGAAAATATTTGCAAACTCTGTGTCTAATAAGTGGTTAATATCAAAAATATATAAAGAAATCATACAACTCAATAGCAAAAAAAAGCAAATAATCTAATCAAAAATGGGCAAGGACCTGAATAGATATTTTTCTGAAGACATACTAGTGGTCAATAGGTAAATAAGAAGGTACTCAACATCACTAATCATTAGAAACTCTAAACCAAAACCATACTGAGATATCATTGCATACCTGTTCGAATAGTTATTATCAAAAGACAAGTTCCCTGGTGGTCTAGTGGTTACAATTTGGCACTTTCACTGCCGAGGGCCCAGGTTCAATCCCTGGTCAGGGAACTGAGATCCTGCAAGCCGCCTGGCATGGCCAAAACGAAAACAAAAAGGCAAGAGAGATAAAAAATGTTAGTGACGATGTGGAGAAAAGAGAACCCTTATATACTGTTGGTGAGAACGTAAATTGGTATAGTCATTATGGAAAATAATATGAATGTTCCTAAAAAATTAAAAATAGAATGACCATATGATCCAGCAATCCCACTTCTGGATATATATCCAAAGGAAATGAAATCAGTATCTCAAAGAGATATCTGCATTCCAATGTTCATTGCAGCAATATTCACAGTAACCAAGATACAGAAACAATCTAAATGGCCATCAACTGATGAATGGCGAAAGAAAGTGTGATGTGTGTGTATATATATATAAAACTATAATGGAATACTATGTAGCCATAAAAAGATGGAAATCCTGCCATATGCAACAACATGGATGAACCTGGAGGACATTATGCTAAGTGAAATAAGCAGACACAGAAAGACAAACACAGTGTGCTGTCACCTATATGTGGAATCTGGGCACAAAGTTGATTTCATAGAAACAGAGAATAGGGACTTCCCTGGTGGTACAGTCATTAAGAATCTGTCTGCCGATGCAGGGGACACGTGTTTGATCCCTGGTCCGGGAAGATCCCACATGCCACGGAGCAACTAAGCCCATGTGCCACAACTCCTGAGCCTGTGCTCTAGAGCCCACGAGCCACAACTACTGAGCCCACGTGCCACAACTACTGAAGCCTGCACACCTAGAGCCCATGGTCCCCAACAAGAGAAGCCACCACAATGAGAAGCCTACGCACCGCACCACAACGAAGAGTAGCCTCCGCTCGCCACAACTAGAGAAAGCCCATGCGCTGCAACGAAGACCTAACGCAGCCAAAAATAAATTAATTAATTAATTTTCAAACAAGAAAGAAACAGAGAATGTAGTAGTGGTTGCTGGGACTGTGGAGAGAGGGACCTGGAGACGTGTAAGTTAAAGGGTAAAAACTTTCAGTTATAGGAGGAATAAGTTCTGAGGAGCTAATGTACAGCATGATGTCTATAGATAATAGTACAGTATCATATACTTGAAAGTTGCTGAAAGTAGATCTTAAGTGTACTCACCAAAAAAAAGAAAAAGTTAACTATGTGAAGTGATGAATGTGTTAATAATCTTGATCTTGGTAATCATTCCACAATATATATGTATATCAAAACATCTTATTGTACATTTTAAACATGTAAAATTGTATTTGTCAATTATTCCTCAATAAAGTTGGGGAAAACCCCCAAAATAAAAATAAAATAAATTCAGATAACATCAAAAATATGAAGGAGATCTATACTTAAATGATAACTGTCTTCCTCCAAGACTTATTCAATTCACAAGCAAAATGCTCTAACATATAAAAATAAGGTAATGAAAAATATAATAATGCTTCATTCTTATTAAGCACATTTCCTGAGAGCTCAAAGCACTTCCAAATCCATTCTCTTCTTCCCCCCACTAAAATGAAAGCAAGAATATATCTTCAAGAAATTGTAAAGAAAAAGAAGAGAGTTAAAAAAAATATAAAGTGAATAAGGACAATAGTTAAATTCCAACACTAGGTGTTGCTCCTCTACAGGGTGGGATCCCCAGTAGGAATTAAGTAGCACTGTGACTTCATTTCAAACTTTAGAAACCTATTTTGAATTTTGCCATCAACTTTGCCAAAGAAAAATGATTAGTTCAGAATAATCCCCTTCAATTATACCAACAATTACATCTCGTCATCTGAGAGATTTGTAAGGCAAGAGCTCTTGTCTGCTCCTGTTGTTTTGTGTAAGGCAAACGAGTGAAGCAAGGAGCTACTGTATTCAGTAGTGTTGTATATTGATGAAAAGGCATTATCATGTGTCAAGAACCTTTTGAAACTTCTTATTCATTCATTCATTCATTTATTTGCTCATTTATCTGATTGTCTGAAGAAAGCCATACCTACCCTGCCTTACATATATAGGGATACTCTAATTCCATGCTCTCCCCCAAACCCATTCCTCCTTGGGCTCCTTAGTTGTTCTACAGTGGTTTAAGGTGGGTTTAACCTACCACAGCTTTTGCTCTACTAAAGTACTCTTTGTTCAAAACCTGTTTCCTCCTCTGTTCAGCCCAGGCTTTGTTTGTAACCATTGGCTAAACCGACACAAACACCTAACAATCAAAGGTACACTGGCTTAGGGGTGGGAAGAGGTGGAGGTGGAAGATGGTGTTGAAAAGGTTTCAGTTCTTATAGTTTAAAAAATGACTTTTGGATTCGGAAATCAAGATGGTGGAGTAAGAGGATGTGGAGCTCACCTCCCTCCAAAAGACACACCGAAACTACAGCTACATGTGGAAAAACTTTCATGGAAAACTAACTGGAAACTATCAGAAGGACTCCTATAAAACCAAGGCTGTAAGAAAAATACACGCGTAATTGGGTAGGATGGGAAAAAACAATTGAGTCAGGGCCTCTGCTGCTGGGAGGGGACTAAGAGGAAAAGGGAGATCACATGGGTAGACTCTTGCCCTGGGAAGTGAGCTGGTCAAGCCACAGACTGGCTGTTCCAGTTCTGGGGTCCTACACGGAGGACACAAACTCCCTTGTTGGCTTGAAGAACTGCTAGAAAAAATAAAAAGGCTAAAGAAGCCTGGACTCCACTTGTGAGGAGTGCACGGGTGCTGGCTTGCCCCCAGGCAGGGCGGAGAGGTCTGCCCTAGCTGCTGCCAAGTTTCTCACGACTGCTTCACTGCACTCCTTAGCCCAAGCCCAGCAAACACCCCAGCCCTGCAAATTCCACATCACAGTGTGGCACTAGATCTGGGGCAGCCATGACTGGGGAAGATATGCAATTGTGGGCTGTCTAAGTGGAGCCGTAGACACAAGCACAGGCAGAGCATCTGACCTCTGTAGGCACACAAGCCCCACTTGCTTCAGCACTCTACTTTTTGGGACAAAGTTCCAGTGCATGGTGGGGGAAAGAAAAACACACACATAAAGGGAACAGAGCCAGTTCAAGCCTGGCCCTCAGGGCTTCCACTCCAGCAACTTGGGATGAGAACCTGTCCCTGACAGGGCTGTGACAGTGACTGAGCAGAGAGGAAGTCTCACTTCACACCCTGCACAGGCTCTATCTATTCTATCTCCAGATTTCTATCTCCACAACTTCATAAAACTAGAAATCAACTACAGAAAGAAAACTGGGAAAAGAACAAACATGTGGAAATGAAACAATGTGCCACTAAAAAGCCAATGGATCAATGATGAGATCAAAGAGGAAATTAGGGAGTCTGGGCAAGATGGCGGAAGAGTAAGATGCAGAGATCACCTTCCTTCCCACAGATACAGTAGAAATACATCTACACTTGGAACTGCTCCTACAGAACACCCACTGAATGCTGGCAGAAGACGTCAGACCTCCCAAAAGGCAAGAAAATCCCCACATACTTGGGTAGGGCAAAAGAAAAAAGAAATAACCGAGACAAAAGAATAGGGATGGGACCTGCACCAGTGGGAGGGAGCTGTGAAGGAGGAAAGGTTTCCACACACTAGGAAGCCCCTTCCCAGGTGGAGACTGCGGGGGGCGAAGGGGGGAGCTTCGGAGCCACAGAGGAGAACGCAGCCACAGGGGTGCGGAGGGCAAAGCGGAGAGATTCCCGCACAGAGGATCGGTGCTGACCAGCACTCACCAGCCCGAGAGGCTTGTCTGCTCACCCGCCGGGGCGGGCGGGGGCTGGGAGCTGAGGCTCGGGCTTCTGTCGGATAGCAGGGAGAGGACTGGGGTTGGCGACAGGAACACAGCCTGAAGGGGTTAGTGCACCACAGCTAGCCGGGAGGGAGTCCGGAAAAAGTCTGCAGCTGCCAAAGAGGCAAGAGACTTTTTCTTGCCTCTTTGTTTCACGGTGCGCAAGGAGAGGGGATTCAGAGCGCCGCCTAAACGAGCTCCAGAGACGGGTGCGAGCTGCGGATATCAGCACAGATCCCACAGCAACAGGGGCGCGAGGGAAAAGTGGAGAGATTCCCGCACAGAGGCTCAGCGCCGAGCAGCACTCACCAGCCCGAGAGGCTTGTCTGCTCACCCGCAGGGTCGGGCGGGGGCTGGTAGCTGAGGCTCGGGCTTCTGTCGGATCGCAGGGAGAGGACTGGGGTTGGCGGCGTGAACACAGCCTGAAAGGATTAGCGCACCACAGCTGGCCGGGAGGGAGTCCGGGAAAAAGTTTGCAGCTGCCAAAGAGGCAAGAGACTTTTTCTTGCCTCTTTGTTTCGTGGCGCGCAAGGAGAGGGAATTCAGAGCGCTGCCTAAACGAGCTCCAGAGACGGGCGTGAGCCACGGCTATCAGCGCGGACCCGAGAGACGGGCATGAGACGCTAAGGCTGCTACTGCCGCCACCAAGAAGCCTGTGTGTGAGCACAGGTCACTCTCCACACCGCCCCTCCCGGGAGTCTGTGCAGCCCACCACTGCCAGGGTCCCGTGATCCAGGGACAACTTCCCCAGGAGAACGCATGGCGCGCCTCAGGCTGGTGCAACGTCATGCCGGCCTCTGCCACCACAGGCTCGCCCCAGATCCGTACCCCTCCCTCCCCCGGCCTGAGTGAGCCAGAGCCCCCGAAGCAGCTGCTCTTTTAACCCAGTTCTGTGTGGGCAGGGAACAGACGCCCTCAGGCGACCTACATGCAGAGTAAGATAAGCAAAATGAGAAGACAAAAAACACACAAAAGGTGAAGGAGCAGGGTCAAAACACACCAGACCTAACAAATGAAGAGGAAATAGGCAGTCTACCTGAAAAAGAATTCAGAATAATGACAGTAAAGATGATCCAAAATCTTGGAAATAGAATAGACAAAATGCAAGAAACATTTAACAAGGACGTAGAAGAACTAAAGAGGAACCAAGCAATGATGAAAAACACAACAAATGAAATTAAAAATATTCTAGACGGGATCAATAGCAGAATAACTGAGGCAGAAGAACGGATAAGTGACCTGGAAGGTAAAATAGTGGAAATAACTACTGCAGAGCAGAATAAAGAAAAAAGAATGAAAAGAACTGAGGACACTCTCAGAGACCTCTGGGACAACATTAAATGCACCAACATTCGAATTATAGGGGTCCCAGAAGAAGAAGAGAAAAAGAAAGGGACTGAGAAAATATTTGAAGAGATTATAGTTGACAACTTCCCTAATATGGAAAGGAAATAGTTAATCAAGTCCTGGAAGCACTGAGAGTCCTATACAGGATAAATCCAAGGAGAAACACGCCAAGACACATATTAATCAAACTATCAAAAATTAAATATAAAGAAAACTTATTAAAAGCAGCAAGGGAAAAACAACAAATAACACACAAGGGAATCCCCATAAGGTTAACAGCTGAACTTTCAGCAGAAACTCTGCAAGCCAGAAGGGAGTGGCAGGATATACTTAAAGTGATGAAGGAGAAAAACCTACAACCAAGGTTACTCTACCCAGCAAGGATCTCATTCAGATTTGATGGAGAAATTAAAACCTTTACAGACAAGCAAAATCTGAGAGAGTTCAGCACCACCAAATCAGCTTTACAACAAATGCTAAAGGAACTTCTCTAGGGAAGAAACACAAGAGAAGGAAAACATCTACAATAACAAACCCAAAATATTTAAGAAAATGGGAATAGGAACATACATATCGATAATTACCTTAAATGTAAACGGATTAAATGCTCCCACCAAAAGACACAGACTGGCTGAAAGGATACAAAAGCAAGACCCATATATATGCTGTCTACAAGAGACCCACTTCAGACCTAGAGACACATACAGACTGAAAGTGAGGGGATGGAAAAAGATATTCCATGCAAATGGAAATCAAAAGAAAGCTGGAGTAGCAATTCTCATATCAGACAAAATAGACTTTAAAATAAAGACTATTACAAGAGACAAAGAAGGACACTATATAATGATCAAAGGATCGATCCAAGAGGAAGGTATAACAATTGTAAATATTTATGCACCCAACATAGGAGCACCTCAATACATAAGGCAAATACTAACAGCCATAAAGGGGAAATTGACAGTAACACAATCATAGTAGGGGACTTTAACACCCCACTTTCACCAATGGACAGATCATCCAAAATGAAAATAAATAAGGAAACACAAGCTTTAAATGATACATTAAACAAGATGGACTTAATTGATATTTATAGGACATTCCATCCAAAAACAACAGAATATATATTTTTCTCAAGTGCTCATGGAACATTCTCCAGGAGAGATCATATCTTGGGTCACAAATCAAGCCTTGGTAAATTTAAGAAAATTGAAATCTTATCAAGTATCTTTTCCGACCACAACACTATGAGAGTAGATATCAATTACAGGAAAAGATCTGTAAAAAATACAAACACATGGAGGCTACACAATACACTACTTAATAACGAAGTGATCACTGAAGAAATCAAAGGGGAAATCAAAAAATACCTAGAAACAAATGACAATGGAAACACGACGACCCAAAACCTATGGGATGCAGCAAAAGCAGTTCTAAGCGGGAAGTTTATAGCAATACAAGCCTACATCAAGAAACAGGAAACATCTCGAATAAAAAACCTAACCTTGCACCTAAAGCAATTAGAGAAAGAAGAACAAAAAAACCCCAAAGCTAGCAGAAGGAAAGAAATCATAAAGATCAGATCAGAAATAAATGAAAAAGAAATGAAAGAAACAATAGCAAAAATCAATGAAACTAAAAGCTGGTTCTTTGAGAAGATAAACAAAATTGATAAACCATTAGCCAGACTCATCAAGAGAAAAAGGGACAAGACTCAAATCAATAGAATTAGAAATGAAAAAGGAGAAGTAACCACTGACACTGCAGAAATACAAACGATCATGAGAGATGACTACAAGCAACTCTATGCCAATAAAATGGACAACCTGGAAGAAATGGACAGATTCTTAGAAATGCACAACCTGCCGAGACTGAACCAGAAAGAAATAGAAAATATGAACAGACCAATCACAAGCACTGAAATTGAAACTGTGATTAAAAATCTTCCAACAAACAAAAGCCCAGGACCAGATGGCTTCACAGGCGAATTCTATCAAATATTTAGAGAAGAGTTAACACCTATCTTTCTCAAACTCTTCCAAAATATTGCAGAGGGAGGAACACTCCCCAACTCATTCTACGAGGCCACCATCACCCTGATACCAAAACCAGACAAAGATGTCACAAAGAAAGAAAACTACAGGCCAATATCACTGATGAACATAGATGCAAATATCCTCAACAAAATACTAGCAAACAGAATCCAACAGCACATTAAAAGGATTATACACCATGATCAAGTGGGGTTTATTCCAGGAATGCAAGGATTCTTCAATATACGCAAATCAATCAACGTGATACATCATATTTACAAATTGAAGGAGAAAAACCATATGATCATCTCAATAGATGCAGAGAAAGCTTTCAACAAAATTCAACACCCATTTATGATAAAAGCCCTGCAGAAAGTAGGCATAGAGGGAACTTTCCTCAACATAATAAAGGCCATATATGACAAACCCACAGCCAACATTGTCCTCAATGGTGAAAAACTGAATCCATTTCCACTAAGATCAGGAACAAGACAAGGTTGCCCACTCTCACCACTCTTGTTCAACATAGTTTTGGAAGTGTTAGCCACAGCAATCAGAGAAGAAAAAGAAATAAAAGGAATCCAAATCGGAAAAGAAGAAGTAAAGCTGTCACTGTTTGCAGATGACATGATACTATACACAGAGAATCCTAAAGATGCTACGAGAAAACTACTAGAGCTAGTCAATGAATTTGGTAAAGTAGCAGGATACAAAATTAATGCACAGAAATCTCTTGCATTCCTATACACTAATGATGAAAAATCTGAAAGTGAAATTAAGAAAACACTCCCATTTACCATTGCAACAGAAAGAATAAAATATCTAGGAAAAAACCTACCTAAGGAGACAAAAGACCTGTATTCAGAAAATTATAGGACACTGATGAAATAAATTAAAGATGATACAAATAGATGGAGAGATATACCATGTTC
Source organism: Balaenoptera musculus (assembly GCF_009873245.2). Classification (NCBI taxonomy): domain Eukaryota; kingdom Metazoa; phylum Chordata; class Mammalia; order Artiodactyla; family Balaenopteridae; genus Balaenoptera; species Balaenoptera musculus. The sequence continues at coordinate 70,103,351 of NC_045806.1, read as the reverse complement.
TTGGATTGGAAAAATCAACATTGTGAAAATGACTCTACTACCCAAAGCAATCTACAGATTCAATGCTATCCCTATCAAACTACCACTGGCATTTTTCACAGAACTAGAACAAAAAATTTCACAATTTGTGTGGAAACACAAAAGACCCCGAATAGCTAAAGCAATCTTGAGAACAAAGAAGGGAGCTGGAGGAATCAGGCTCCCTGACTTCAGACTATATTACAAAGCTACAGTAATCAAGACAGTTTGGTACTGGCACAAAAAAAGAAATATAGATCAATAGGACAGAATAGAAAGCCCAGAGATAAACCCACACACATATGGTCACCTTGTCTTTGATAAAGGAGGCAAGCATATACTGTGCAGAAAAGACAGCCTCTTCAATAAGTGGTGCTGGGAAAACTGGACAGGTACATGTAAAAGTATGAAATTAGAACACTGTCTAACACCATACACAAAAATAAACTCAAAATGGATTAAAGACCTAAGTGTAAGGCCAGACACTATCAAACTCTTAGAGGAAAACATAGGTAGGACACTCTATGACATAAATCACAGCAAGATCCTTTTTGACCCAGCTCCTAGAGAAATGGAAATAAAAACACAAATAAACAAATGGGACCTAATGAAACTTAAAAGCTTTTGCACAGCAAAGGAAACCATAAACAAGACCAAAAGACAACCCTCAGAATGGGAGAAAATATTTGCAAATGAAGCTACTGACAAAGGATTAATCTCCAAGATTTACAAGCAGCTCATGCAGCTCAATAACAAAAAAACAAACAACCCAATCCAAAAATGGGCAGAAGACCTAAATAGACATTTCTCCAAAGAAGATATACAGGTTGCCAACAGACACATGAAAGAATGCTCAACATCATTAATCATTAGAGAAATTCAAATCAAAACTACAATGAGGTATCATCTCACACCGGTCAGAATGGCCATCATGAAAAAATCTAGAAACAATAAATGCTGGAGAGGGCGTGGAGGAAAGGGAACACTCTTGCACTGTTGGTGGGAATGTAAATTGATACAGCCACTATGGAGAACAGTATGGAGGTTCCTTAAAAAACTAAAAATAGAAGTACCATACGACCCAGCAATCCCACTACTGGGCATATACCCTGAGAAAACCATAGTTCAAAAAGAGTCATGTACCAAAATGTTCATTGCAGCTCTATTTACAATAGCCAGGACATGGAAGCAACCTAAGTGTCCATCATCGGATGAATGGATAAAGAAGGTGTGGCACATATATACAAAGGAATATTACTCAGCCATAAAAAGAAATGAAATGGAGGTATTTGTAATGTGGTGAATGGAGTTAGAGTGTGTCATACAGTGTGAAGTAAGTCAGAAAGAGAAAAACAAATACAGTATGCTAACACATATATATGGACTCTAAGGAAAAAATAATGGTCATGAAGAACCTAGTGGCAAGACAGGAATAAAGACACAGACCTACTAGAGAATGGACTTGAGGATATGGGGAGGGGGAGGGGTGAGATGTGACAGGGTGAGAGAGTGTCATGGACATATATACACTACCAAATATAAAATAGATAGCTAGTGGGAAGCAGCCGCATAGCACAGGGAGATCAGCTCGGTGCTTTGTGACCACCTAGAGGAGTGGGATAGGGAGGGTGGGAGGGAGGGAGTTGCAAGAGGTAAGAGATATGGGGACATATGTATATGTATAACTGATTCACTTTGTTATAAAGCAGAAACTAACACACCATTGTAAAGCAATTATACTTCAATAATGATGTTTAAAAAAAAAAGAGGAAACAAGAAAATACCTCAAAACAAGTAAAAATGGAACCACAATTTCCCAAAATCTATGGGATGAAGAAAAACAGTTCTAAGACGGAAGTTTATAGTGATACAGACCTTCCTCAAGAAACCAGAAAAATCTCAAATGAACAACCTACCCTAACAACTAAAATAATTAGAAAAACAAACAAAATCTGAAATCAACAGAAAGAAGGAAATTAGAAAGATCAGAGAGTAAATAAATAAAATAGTAATAATAAACAATAGAAATGATCAATGAAAATAAGGGCTGGTTTTTTTGAAAAGATAAAACAAAATTAATAAAATTTAGCTGGGCTCACCAAAAGGAAGAGAGGACCCAAATAAACAAAATAAAAGATGAACGAGGAGAAATAACAATACCACAGAGGCACAAAAAATCATAAGAGAATAGTATGAACAGTTGTATGGCCAACAAATTGGACAACCTAGAAGAAATGAAAAAATTTCTAGAAGCATACAACCTGCCAAGTCTAAATCAAGTAAAAACAGACAATTTAAATAGACTGATCACTATAAGTGAAATTCAATTTGTAATAAAAAAAAAAAAAACTCCCAGCAAACAAAAGTCCAGGACCAGACGGCTTCACAGGGGAATTCTACCAAACATATAAAGGAGAACTAATACCTATCCTCAAATTATTCCAAAAGATTTAAGAGGAGGGAACCCTCCAAAAATCATACTATGAGGCCACCATCACTCTGATACAAAAACCAAAGACAATATGAAAAAAGAAAATGACAGTCCAATAACTCTGATGAATATAGATGCAAAAATCCTCAACAAAATAATAGCAAACCAAACCCAACAATATATAAAAAGGATCATACACCACAATCAAGTTGGATTTATTCCAGGATCACAAGATGGTTCAATATTTGCAAATCAGTAAATGTGATACACCACGTTAATATAAAAGAAGGATAAAAATCACACAATCAATAGATGGAGAAAAAGCATTTGACAAAATTCAACATCCATCCATGGTTAAAAAAACTCTCATCAAAATGGGTATAGAGTGAACATATCTTGACATAAGGGCCATTTATGACAAACCCACAGCCAATATCATACTCAACAGTGAAAACATGAAAACCTTCTGCTAAATTCAGGAACAAGACAAGGATGCCCACTCTTTCCACTTAACATAGTACTGGAACTCCTAACCACATCAATCAGACAAGAGAAAGAAATAATTAGAAGGGAAGAGGTAAAGCTGTCACTATTCACAGATGACATGATACTTTTATATAGAAAACCCTAAAGTCCCCATCCAAAAACTATTAGAACTAATAAATGAATTCAGCGAGGTTGCAGGATATAAGATTAATATGCAGAAATCTATTGCATTTCTATATGCTAATAATGAAATACAAGAAAGTGAAAAAAAATCCTATTTAAAATTGCATTAAAAAATACCTTGGAATAAACTTAACCAAGGAGGTGAAAGACCTGTACTCTGAATACTATAAAACACTGATGAAGGAAATTGAAGATGATATAAAAATGGAAAGATATCCCATGCTCTTTGATTGGAAGAATTAATATTGTTAAAATGGCCATACTCTTCAAAGCAATCTATAGATTTAATGCAATCCCTTTCAAAACTCCCATGACATTTTTCACGTAACTAGAACAAATAATCCTAAAATTCATATGGAACAACAAAAGATCCCAAATTGCCAAAGCAATCCTGAGGAAAAAGAACAAAGCTGGAGGTATAACCCTTCCAGACTTCAGACTATATTACAAAGCTATAGTAATCAAAACAGCATGGTACTGGCACAAAAACAGACACATAGATCAATGGAACAGAATAGAGAGCCCAGAAATAAATTCAAACACTTATGGTCAATTAATCTATGACAAAGGAGGCAAGAATATACAACGGAGAAAAGACAGTCTCTTCTACAAGTGGTGCTGGAAAAACTGGACAGCTACACAAGCAATGAGATTAGAACATTCCCTCCCACCATATACAAAAATAAACTAAAAATGGTTTAAAGACCTATATGTAAGACCTGAAAGCATAAAACATCTAGAAGAGAATATATGCAGAACCCTCTTTGGCATAAATAGTGGAAATACTTTTTGGAGATGTCTCCTAAGGCAAAATAAATAAAAGCAAATTAAACAAATGGGACCTAATTAAGCTTCAAAGCATTTGCACAGCAAAGAAACCATCAACAAAACGAAAAGACAACCTACTGAATGGGAGAAAATATTTGCAAAAGATGTGACCAATAAGAGGTTAATATCCAAAATATACAAAGAGCTCATACAACTGAATATCATAAAAACCAACAACCCAATCAAAAACATGGGCAGAAGACCTGAATAGACTTTTTTTCCAAAGAAGACATGCAGATGGCTAACAGGCACACAAAAAGGCACTCAACATCTCTAATGATTAGAGAAATGCAAATCAAAACCTCAAAAGTGAGATATCACTTCACACCTCTCAGAGTGGCTATCATCAAAAGCCTACATATAACAAATGTGAAGAAGATGTGGAGAAAAGAGAACCCTTGTACACTGTTGGTGGAAATGTAAATTGGTGCAGTCACTGTGTAAAACAGTATGGAGATTCCTCAAAAAAATATAAAAATTGAACTACCATATGATCCAGCAAGTCCACTCCTGGGTATATATCTGGAAAAAATTAAAACAGTAATTCAAAAAGATACATGCACCCCAATGTTCATGTACTATGAACATAGCAATAGTATAATGTTCACTATATACAATAGCGAAGACATGAAAGCAACCCAAGTGCCCATCAGTGGATGACTGTATTAAGATGTGGTATGCAGCTGCTAGTTGGGAAGCAGCTGCATACCACATCTTCTTAATACAGTCATCCATATAGCTGATTCACTTTATTATACAGCAGAAACTAACACAACATTGTAAAGCAATTATGCTCCAATAAAGATGTTAAATTTAAAAAAAAAGATGTGGTATATATATATACAATGGAATATTACTCAGCCATAAATAAGAATGAAATATTGCCATTTGCACAATGTGGATGGACCTGGAGAATATTATGCTTAGCAAAATAAGTCAGACAGAAAAAAACAAATACTGTGTTATATCCCTTATATGTGTAATCTAAAAAATAATACAAATGAATATACATACATATGCAAAACAGAAACATACTCACAAATATAGAGAACAAACTTCTGGTTACCAAAGGGGAAAGGTAAGGGAGGAGGGACAAATTAGCGGTATGGGATTAAGAGATACAAACTGCTATCTATAAAATAGATAAGCAACAAGTTTATATTGTATAGCATAGGGAATTATAGCCATTATCTCCTAGTAATTTACAATGTAGTATAATCTATAAAAATACTGAATCACTATGATGTACACCTGAAACTAATATAATATTGTAAATGAACTATACATCAATTAAAAATAAAAAATAAATAAAAAATAAATTGTAATAAAGTGACTTTTGACTTTCTGCCAAAGGGGGCCCCTACCTCATGATATGTTATTGCTTTGGCAAATCTCTGCACAAATGTTGGAAATGGCAGAGAAACCTTGCTCACATATCCAGATACATAACAAGTGTTGCCAAAGCCTGAACTGCACACAACATGGTAGTTTGGGGAGGTTAATCCTGACCTCTCTCAAGGTCTAAAATACTCTGTGGTGAGCAAAATGGTCAGTACTTGCAGAGGAGTAAAGATAGATTTCCAATTTATGTAGAGCCATGCGATTGACTATATGAGCAATTGTGCCAAGCACATCAAATAAGCCTTTAAGGTTAAAAAAGCTTTGAGAGGGCGTCTAGCTCACCTTTCTATCTCTAGCCAGGATTATAGCAGAATTATTCCACAAAGCTAAAGCAATTATTTCTTCTTTCTTTAAAAAATCTCCAGAGAAAGAGACGCCACAGGTACTTCATGATATGTTCCAGTCTTATGCTTCTCATGCAAATGACTTAACCCTAATAGAATTAGGGTTACCATAGTAAGCAATTTCCATTTCCATGACTTTGTGCAGTGAGCAGGGCAAACAAAGTCACCAACCAACAAGAGGGCTTGCACATGACATGCACAGCTGCTAATGCATATTTAGCACTGAAAAGATTCTGAATAATCTTTACACACACACACACACACACACACACACACACACACACACACACACACACACGAGAGTAATCAGCTAATAATACCGAAGCTAATCTTGAGGATGTTTGTTAGGAGTTGTTCCCATTCATAATGTTTAACATTGTCACCTTTGTCTCAAGACATGTTCCCTGCTTTTAAAATACAGTTCAATTCCTACTTGTTCTTGTAACAAAATCCAGGCCTCACTGGAAGGGCGCAGTGCCTATCAACCCTGTTCTGCATAAAGGGAGTTTCATCCCAATACCCATTCCTTCACAGAAGTCACTGCCCCTCATGCAACTGCAAAGATTAAGATCTGTTTTAACACATCTGAAGAAAAGGGCTGGCTTAGCCAAAGCCATTGCTTCTGCCTGACTTATGACCCACAATTGTTGGTCCACTGTATGCTACTAGGACTGCCATTCCCTTATTCTCCAGAGTTCTGGGGCAGCTGCCACCTCCTCTACCAATTGTGTTTCTCCTGGCCAATGTATTTTAAGAGCGTTAACATCACCACAACTGCTCCAGAGCTCCTCCAGCTAGAATTTTGTTCTTTACTAGGGTGTTTTTGTTTGGTTTTAAACTGCCAGACAGAAGCTTTTCCTCTCAGAACTGCTTTTCAACACATCAGTCTGAGGCAGAGCAGCAACTCAGTTGACACATAGTCTTCAAAAAATAGCCCTATGAATCATACATAGATTCAGTTTCTTCTATTGAGGATATAGACCCAAGAGACTCTCACAAATTGTGGGAGAACATTTTAAAAGGGTGTACTGTGTCAATCCCAATCTCCCAATTCATCCCACCCTCATTCCCCTCTTGGTAACCATAAATTTGTTTCCTACATCTGTAATATATAAAATAGATAAATAATGAGATCCTACTGTATAGCACATGGAACTCTACTCAGTGCTCTGTGGTGACCTAAATGGGAATGGGAAGGAAATGTAAAAAAGAATGGCTATATGTATATGTATAACTGATTCACTTTGCTGTACAGAAGAAACTAATACAACATTGTAAAGCAACTATACTCCATTAAAAATTAATTTTTAAAAAGGATTATACTGTGCATACTTGCTTAAATTCTCTCCTCTTCATAATGTCCCCAGATTGGGACCTGTGGCCACGAATCTCAGTTAGGCCAAGGGCTGCCATTGGGCCTTGTACTGCCTCTACTATTCTAATAAATGTCTGTACTCCAAGACAGAGGAGTCCTAATCTGGCTATATACCAGAAACTGCAGGAAATTGTGAAAATGTATATTTCCAGGTCTTACCCCAGTCCTTCTTAATCAGAATACTCATCTTAAAAAAAACTACCTGAGTTAGAGTTTAGAGTGACATAAGCAAGATGTGAGACTAGGCAGTTCCAGGCCCTCATTCTCCTATAGAAATATTTTTTAAAAACACAACTAGATACTGACTAAAATAACTTTATAGGAGCTCTAAAAATCATTCAAAGATTTAGAGTAACCAAGTGAATGTCCAATCAAGAAAAAGCCACATTCAAAATGGTAAGAAATTTTGTAACATTTTTACTTGCGTTTGTCCACTCCCTCCCTGGAAATGGTTCCAAATCCCTTTCCCAGAACTGGAGAGTACAGAGTTGACCAACTTTTGAAACTTTCTAACCTGTCTGTGGGCTGCCTGAGAGATTGGTCTCTGTGTAACCTAACTCAAATCTCAGGATAGGAAAAGCCACAGGAAGCAGCAGGCACAGCTGCAAATGTCAACTAATGGCTGCATGGATAAACAAAATGTTGTATATACATATAAGGGAATATTATTCAGCCTTGAGAAGGTAGGGAACTCTGACATATGCTACATCATGGATGAATCTTAAAGACATTATTCTAAATGAAATAAACCAGTTACATAAGGACAAATGAAGTATGATTTCACTTACATGAAGTACTTAGAGTAGTCAAATTTAGAGACAGAGAGTAAAATGGTGGTTTCCAGGGGCTGGGAGGAGAAGGAAATGTGGAGTTATTGTTTAACGGGTACAGAGTTTCCAGTCTAGGGAGATGAGAAAAGCTCTGGAAATGAATTGTGGTGATGCTTTCACAACAATGTGAATGTATTTAATGCTACTAAATTATGCACTTAAAATGGTTTTAAAACGGTAAACAAACTCCCTGGATGATTCTGAAACAGCCAGATGTTTAGGAATCACTGCTCTAAAGTTACACCTCTTAAATCGCCTCTCCTCAGAAACTTAAGTGCAAAATGGAAGATCGTGAAGAGTGGAAGGAGAAGGTTAGTAGGGAAATGTGAAAGAAAGACCTCTTTTGCCACCAAAGACTCAAATGAATGCCTTCTGCTTAAGAGCCACGTGGTATTCTAAAAGTCACTGGTGAGAAGGCTATCTCAGCTGGAATGAAAGTTGACATTTCGTGTCTTGTAGCACTAGTCAGATCTGACAGATGCCGTTCTGGATTTCCCAATGAAAGCTATTTGCTATTTCTAATCCTACAGATCCTGGTTCTGCCCTGAAGCATTCTCTGAAAAGGTAGTGTATGGCTTGGATCCAAAATTGTCTACTAAGCACTTTGAAAGCCAAGCAGTGATTTCTCTGCCAGTTGCAAAGTATTTTCAATAATGTTAAATGGCCTCCATTTCAAATCACTGTTAACTTACATAAACTAGAAAAGCTTTTCCTCTAATCAGCAAATTTCACGTCAAATAGATTGGCAAAGACCTGACACAAGATAAAACAATGTGAAGACAAAATTAGTTTTTTCCAGTCACTGCCCCAAGCATTCTGTCTAATTTAAATAATCCATTAACAAGTTTACCTAGCACCAAGAGCTATCCCTAGACAAAACTGTAAAGTAGTCATAAATGTAATTGTATTTCTTCCTCGTCTCATTTTCTGGTTGTTTCCTCCTTTTCGAGTCCCCCAACTCCACATGCTGCATTAGAACCTACTATTTAGAACGTCATATCTTCACAACTGGCAAAACTATTTCGTGTTACCAGATACTCAGGAGCAGTATATAAAACTAGTATTTGAAAAGAGGACTCTCTGGACATTTTAATTAATTAAGAGGAATGATTTACTAATGGTTGAATTTTAGGTACCTCAAGAAGTCACTAGGAAGGGAGAGAGTTAAGGGATGAGAAACATTTTGTCAGTATTTTTCAAGTCACACCAAGCAGCCTAACTATAACATGGTCCCACTATCATTTTCTTTGACCACAATTTTACTTATCTCACGCTCATTTAAGATGAGCAATCCCCTAATCAAGTTCTTACACATTTTGCTAATTAGAAGTCTTTATTGGCAAAAAAAAAAAAAAAAATCCAAAACTTCTTTTACTGCTTGGCTCACAGGGGAAAATAAACATGTTTTTATCTCCTCTCCCATTTATTCTTTTAAATCTCATCTTCTAGGCAGGGAGCATTCTATCCTTTTTCAAGGTAGCCAAGAGGCAGATGGATGAACTAAAGGAGTCTTTGAGTCTCATCAGAACTCTATGTAACACTACATTATATTTTGGAATACTATGGAATTTTTCTAGGCCACTAAAAAGAACCACAGATTTAATTTATAACATAAGACAACCTGATCAAAATATGATAACTGTGATGACAAAAGATTTACTGAAAATCCAGTTAGGGCACACAATTGAACCACATGCAAATGCTCATTTCCTTTGACAGAAATTTTAGTTGTGTCAATAAAAAGCAAAGAACTTGTTTAGTTCAGAACATTTTTATATCATTGAATATATATTTTAACTGCTGCTAGAACACTCAATATTTTTCCAATAAATCACTTTATTAATATACTTTCACTCTTGTTTAATTGAGGTGTAATTGGTATACATTATATTAGTTTTAGGTATACAACATTATGATTCAATATTAGTATATATTGTGAAATGATCACCACAACAAATCTAGTTAACATCAGTCACCATACATAGTTACAAATTTTTTTCTCGTGATGAGAACTTTTAAGATCTATTCCCTTAGCAACTTTCAAATGTGCAATACAGTATTATTAACTACAGTCACCATATTGTACACTACATTCCCATGACTTATTTATTTTATAACTGGAAATTCGTACCTTTTGACTCCCTTCAGTCATTTGGCTAACCCCACCCCCTACTTCTGACAATCACCAATATGTTTTCTGTATCTACGAGCTTTTTTTTGTTTGTTTTTGCTTTTTTTGTTTTTGTTTTTGTTTTAGATTCCACATGTGAGATCACAAAGTATTTGTCTTTTCCTGTCTGACTTATTTCACTTAGCACAATGTCCTCAAGATCCATCTATGTTGTCACAAATAGTAAGATTTCATTCTTTTTTTTGGGGGGGGGTGGATAATATGTATATCTCACATTTTCTTTATCCATTCATTCGTTGATGGACACACATTGTTTTCATATCTTGGCTATTGTAAATAATGCTGCAATGAATATGGGGATAAATATATTTCTTCAAATTAGTGTTTTCATTTCCTTTGGATAAATACCTAGAAGTGGAATTGCTGGATCAATGGTAGTTCAAACATTCATACAGTTTTCCATAGTGGCTGCACCAATTTACATTCCCACCAACAGTGCACGAGGGTTCCACATCCTTGTCAACACTTGTTATTTATTGTCTGTTTGATAATAGCCACCTTAACAGGTGTGAGGTAATATCTCATTGTGGTTTTTTTTTTTAAGCATCTTTATTGGAGTATAATTGCTTTACAATGGTGTGTTAGTTTCTGCTTTATAACAAAATGAATCAGTTATACATATACATATGTTCCCATATCTCTTCCCTCTTGCATCTCCCTCCCTCCCACCCTCCCTATCCCACCCCTCTAGGTGGTCACAAAGCACCGAGCTGACCTCCCTGTGCTATGCGGCTGCTTCCCACTAGCTATTTATTTTACATTTGGTAGTGTATATATGCCCATGCCACTCTCTCACCCTGTCTCATTGTGGTTTTGATTTGCATTTCCCTGATGATTAGTGATGTTGAGCATCTTTTCATGTACCTGTTGGCCATCTGTATGTCTTTTTTGGAAAAAATGTCTATTTAGATCCTCTGCACATTTTTTTTTAAATTTTATTTTTATTTATTTATTTATGGCTGTGTTGGGTCTTCGTTTCTGTGCGAGGGTTTTCTCTAGTTGTGGCAAGTGGGGGCCACTCTTCATCGCTGTGCACGGGCCTTTCACTATTGGCCTCTCTTGTTGCGGAGCACAGGCTCCAGACGCGCAGGCTCAGCAATTGTGGCTCACGGGCCTAGTCGCTCCGCGGCATGTGGGATCTTCCCAGACCAGGGCTCGAACCCGTGTCCCCTGCATTGGCAGGCAGATTCTCAACCACTGCGCCACCAGGGAAGCCCCCTCTGCCCATTTTTTAATCAGATTGTTTGTTTTTTTGCCATTGAGTTGTATGAATTCTTTATATTTTTTGGAGATTAACCCCTTATCAGATATACAATTTGCAAATGTTTTCTCCCATTCAGTAGGTTATCTTTTCGCTTTGTTGATGGCTTTCTATTTATTTTCTTTATGTAACTCTGGATCTCATTTGATGCCAAACTAGCTAAGTGACAGGGGGGAAATATCAAGAAAGAAAACTAATCACTCCCTCCCAACCCCACAGGGTGAAAGCTGCCTTACAATGCCTCTAAAATACCATAGCTTAACCCTTTCTTCTTGCAATTTTATTATTTTATATTTGTCTGGGATACTGTGTAATGGTTCCTCCCAAATAACAGTTTGTTATTTGACCAGTGCCAGTCCAGAAAAATGAGAAAAATAAGGACAATATATTGAGTTTTTCATAATGCTAATCATATTACATTATTTAATAGGCTGTCTTTTATTCTAAAATTGTGTCATTTTCATGCATGTGAGATTACAATAAAAGTGAATTATAATTGTAATTATCTTAATAAGCAAAATTAAAAGCTGGCAACCTTTGGTTGGTCACTATAATTTGGGGGGAGGGGCATAGATTTTACTGGCCCATGAAATCCCAGAATCTCAAAACCATTTCAGAAAATTACATTCATTCACATGGTTTTAGATAATATGATTTTTTCTTTCCCTCTGGATCCCTGGAGATAATTACATTTTTATTAGTGATTTATTTACATCCAAATAAATGTTTTCTTATAGTTTTTGACCCACCCAGACTCTCACCCTTAAGTTCCACGTTTATTTAAATTTTTCTATGATGTTTAGTAAAAACTCCAAATCTCTTCCAATCATTTAAAATTCCAAATCTATTGCAGTCATTGTACAACTGGGTTTTTTCTTAAAAATACTTGTAGAAAAACAATACTAAGTATTTCAAAATAATTCCAAATACTAACAGTAGGTGGTGCTAGTGACTTAGTGACTTTCTAACAAAATAGTTTTACCCTTAAATTTATTAACATTACAAAATGGGGGGAAAATTGGATGAGTCACAACTTGAACAAATGTCCAAAGTTTTAAGATTTTAAAAAGCCTTAAGGTTAAAATACTAAATTAACTGGTTAAAACATCAACATTTATTACTTGGGCTACAAAAAGGTAGTATATCAAATCTCTTTTCTCTGACTTCAGTGCCATTTTGAACCTGAAAATGTCATGAAAATACTTTTAGATAAAATATGGATCTAAATGTAAATTCCTGACTATTTTTATACAGAAAAGAGCTCTTAGAATATTGCTAAGGTAACTCTCAAAAGGACCTTTGTGGCATGTTGGAAAGTGTACATTCAAATCATTAGCATGCTCTGAATAGAAGAAATAATACGTATGAGTCACAAGCATTTGCAGTTTAGTGTGACCACTGAAAAATAATCAAGCTACTTTTTTTTTTCATGTGAAATGGAGAACAGAAATGTAACTTCCGTTTATTGTTATCCTCAGGAATAACCAGTTTAAAACTTGTGAAATTTCCATGCAAATACACCACATAAAAAAGAAACTCCTTTGGGATTCATAATGCATTAAATTTGTGTGATAATATGATAATAGCAATGGCTATTACCATTTGGTGATTGTGCTTCTGAAAATATTTTTGGCTGAGATATATTATAATGGAGTCATAAGTTACAAGTAATCTCATTCTTTCCATTTCTTTTTTATTCACATTCTTGGAAACTGGATTTCCCAATGCATTTCTAAAATTAAACACATATGGTCCTGGGGAGTTTGAGCTAGTCTAGGCTAGGAGGGAGATGAAGAGACATGAAATAGCTCATTATTTTCTTCCAGCGTTTTTCAGCATTTAAATGTTGAACTGTTTTTGTCCCCCCTAGGGAGAACTAAACTAATGTGCCTCCATGGAAGTAGTAGAATGTTAATCATGTCAAAACTATTTACTGAAGTTTTAAAAAACAAAGTTTTAAACATGTTTTAAACATTTAAACTTTTAAAACGATCATAGTCTGTCAAAATCCCATCCACGTCTCAATAAGGTACACTTATGGAAACTATTATAAGTTGATTCTTGCCTGTCTACAAATATTATACTCGAGAGGAAAAAAAATGAAGGAATACATTTACACAAGTTTATTAAAATGAACTAGTTAATCCTCTGCCAAAAACCAGTGCTTCACTGAATTTGGGTTTTTTTTAAGCAAGCAAGTTTAAACAGTCGAAAAAATCAAGATTCTATAGTCTATCTTGATTTGTGAAAAATCACTAAAGCATTTTCCACATAATAAATAGAGCCATTAGGACATAATTTGTCAGTACCCTTGGGACCTTAAGACTTTTTACACTGGCAAAGTGAAACATTCAAATTTACAAAACTTGGGAGAATGCCATCTTTTCTTCCTAAGCATTTTGGACTATTTGCAAAATGAAATCTCTGCTCTCAAGACACTTTTGTAAATAATCCACCAAGCCCATATGGAAAGCATCATGAATTTGGAGGTGTTGCATATAATTTATTTTAATTCACCATTACAGAAACCACCATAATGATTTAATTAGAATACAGGGGTTTTTTTGTCTTGTGTTCCTCTAACTGCTTTACTTGAAACCCCTAGTTTCAGACTAATTCTTGAAATTGCCCTGAATTGTAATATGCAATGGAGTGAAATAAGTGTACAATTCCTCCTGTTACTAGAAAATGTATAAAGTTTTATCTGAGAATTCTATCAGAATTGAAGGTTCTAATTTTTTTCTAACTTGCAAAACTGACTATTGTGTTTAAAGTAGTAAAGCCTCATTTATTTCAGATTATTATCTGTTTATTCTCTGAAAGCTCACGTTGGAAATATAATGCAGAGGGAATAAGAATTAACCTAAATGCTGTCATATGGAGCTCAGAGCAGACACTATACCATTACTGTTAGGTGGTATGACTGAAAATTTCAAGACCTCAATATATAAAATGACTTAAAATATTAAGAATAACAATAGTAAGAATTTACATTCCTAGCCCTGTGAATTTTAAGCAGGAGCAAAATAGCCAAATGTCATGCTGTTGTTTTAATATGGCTGTCACCCAGGAAGCACATTCCCATTCTATACTACCATCACATTATTAGTACGAAAATATATTTGAAAAGAGGAGGGAGAGAATGATTTAGAAAAAAAACATGTTTTTACTTGGACTCATTTTGATAAGTCATTCCATTTAATATAGCACCTTAAACGCATGTATTTAATTTAATGTATGTATATAGATAATCATGGTTTAAAGGGGGCAATGGCCCTTCATTAAAGAATGGGAGGGAGGGGATGGATATTTTTGAGCACCTATTGTGTACCAGTTTCTTTGCTAGGTGCTTTATATCTATTATCTCACTTATAGATATCTATGGTTGTTATTAGTGGAAAACAATACCCTGAAAGGGTTTAAGAAAATTGATTTTTATGTTCCTGTTTTAAACAAGAACCTCAGATACTAGTAGGATACAGGATAAATGGAATTTATGTAATAGGGAAGAACAAATTTGACTCCATATTGGATCTGTTTATTTTTCTTTAACTTTTGTATTCGACTGCTTTCACTACAGGTTAAGAATATTGTCTATAGCCTGAAATATATAGGATAGCCCTTTCTCAAGGCTCTGACCTTTAAAGGTATAACACTATTCCATTCATATAGAGATAAAAAGTTGAAGAACAGAGAATAACATTTGTCTTGGAGGTTTATAGGAACATTGTGACTGGACCTCTGTGGACAGCTGCTAGAACAAAGTATTCCAGCACCAAGAAGTTTGCAGCAACCAACCACACCCCCTCCCTTTTTAATATAAAATAAGCCTGAGTTCTAACTCGGGTAAAATGGTTCTTTGGGACACTAGTCCACCATCTTCTCGGTCTGCTGGCTTTCTGAATAAAGTCACTTTTCCTTGCCCCAACAACTCGTCTCTCGATTTATTGGCCTGCCGTTCCTCAAGCAGTAAGAGCCTGGACGCTTAACATTTACATTGATACTAGTGTATCAAAGTAGCTAATCTGGAGTTTAAAATAGCTATAGTTTAAGATCAGAAAATAATCCCCTTGGTGAATAATATGTTTTATATGTGTCAAATCTGAAAGGTAAATCTTACCTGCCTAGGACTTTGAAGAGGTAGGCATACCGAGTTCAAATGGGATACATTCTTAGAAATTAACCATTTACATATAAGTAACTGTTCTCTATGGAAAAAAATATTTGTATCAACCAGTATGATAAAATCCTATGACAACACTGAAGTATACAGTCCTGTCTCTGCTTAATGGAACACAAAATTGAGTTTAAACAAAGCAAACAGTGTTAAATAGAACTATATCACAATTCCTTTAGTGCAACTGCTGTTGAATTGGATTTAATAAGTGAGGGGGAAAGGGAGAAATAATAATATATTATCTTCTTTTTGATCTAAAGGGAGCATATACAGAAGGGCCATTTTAATGTAGTTTATCACTTTAAGCTAGTTCAGTCAAAAGGGTACCAAAAAATTAACATAATCAAAATGTCATTTTAGTCTTGGTGTTCTTATGCACACATGGGCATACAGTTAAACACAGATGGAGATGACAAGGAACATTCTCATGTACTGAAGTCACCATTTAGATGCCACTTTAATTATGAAATTATGCCTCATCCTTTGTTAAACTTAAGCCAGTAAATCCTAAGCACATTGTTTATTGGACTAAAACTGACACTGGGTTGGGCCTCTCAATTTGAAGTTAAAGTAGTAAATGAAGAATGTTATGTTTGTGACTGATACCTGGTTGAAGCCCAGGATATAAGTTTTACTAGAAAAGCCAGGGCTGGCCCAGTATGTGTTGGTCATAGACCTAAAAAATAAGTAATGGTGGGTGCCTTTGACAGAAAATTTTGTTGATTGCAAAATCAACATTTATAACACCCTCTTACTTATGTGAATTCTTGGCTCTGGCCGGAGTAGGAAGGGCAGCAATGAGATGTTCCAGAACGTGGGAGGGAAATGGGAGGCCAAAACCAACTGGCTAAGGCACGTGTCATTTCAGGATTCTGTGGGCTATAAGTTATTCAAGAGCAAGGGCCATTCTTAATTTGTCGTCTGTAACCCCACATTGCCTAATACAGTAATCTGCACCAGGTACAGGTGCAATAAACATATGTTGATGATGATAATATTGTCTCTGAAGGGTTAAGATGACCCTAAACACAATGAGAAGCAGATGGATGATCACAAACTTTGAGAGAATGGAAAATAACCCCTTTACTGAGTCAATTGACCTACTATTGAAATATTTAAGTGCTATGTGTCATTCAAGACTGCTGCCCTCTAGGAGTCAGCCTGCTCAAATAATAACACACATTACACAAATCCAACAAAACATTTATTCCAGTTCCTTAAACAGATTATCTCTTATTAGGCAGTATCTTAGGTATAAAAAAATTGAAGTGTATTATCAGAGCAATGGGAATTCTTAGAAAGATTTCAGGGAAACAAAACTCTATATATTCTACCCGTTTAGTAAGGGAATATCAATATTGTATTTATTTTTAATAAATAGTGACTATCCCAGCAATAATAATGTTCCAGCAACTACTCCTCATGCTGCACAGTGAGATCAAACATAGGCAAATGGAACAAATGACATGACAGTAGGTTCTATTTCCCCCCCTCAAACATTTAATCATCAATGATGTAAATCCAGTTCATGTCTGGCCATTGAGCAGAGGCACCGCAGTAATTTTCCAGAGAAGGCTCATCAGAAAAAGCCAAATTGAATCCAAGTTTTCCAAGATTTCAATTCTTTTTCAAGATGGCCAATTCCCATTATAAAAACGTCTACCTTAGGGATTGTACAAGATGTTAATAGATTATGTTGTTACTCTATTATGTGGTTTGAAAATTAATCTAAGAGAATAATCAAAGAGGCTGGATTAATAGAAAAATAGAAAAATAACACTTAGAAATCAAGGAAAGCTCACTGGAGCAAACTTTTATGTAGACGGGAAACAGAAAGATATCAAGAGGAAAGAATAGCTACAAGAGAGAATGCATTACTTGGAAAGTAAGTAGGACCTGGGTAGAAGAGAAGTCTTGCGGTATTGGGGTATTGTGGGAATCATAATTGTGTGGTTAAGGAAAAGTATGATCTTTGTTTATAGTGAAGTAGTAGAGATTTTTAAAAGTCATTGTCATAGAAAAAATAATATTCTAAGGTGCTAGTATACTATGAAATAATCAGTTATACACAACTTTTTCTAAAGCTGATCTTAGGAAACATCTCATAAATTGAGACAACTTTTATGCAAAGGAAATTGCAGAGAAATAAATGTTTCATTCTTCCAAATCTACAGAAGACCATGTTCTATTCTTTATATCAGAGGAAGTGGTGTTTATACTTTCCAGGCTTTTTCACTTATGCCCTTGATCGCATTTCATCTCAACATCTCTGAAGCCTTGCTCCATCAATTGCCTTCTCTCTGTCTGTGATCTTTTGTTTCATCTTTTCTACCCCTTCCTTTCTCTTAACCCACATGCATGCTTTGGTTTCCTTACCCTCAAATTAAAACAGGCAAACAAATACATTCTTGTCTTGATCTGCTGACTTCCTTGAGCTCTATTTCTCTTCTTCTGTCCCATAATTAAACTTCTCAATAATCTACACTTACCGTTTTGCAATTTGGCTACCATCCCACTTCATTTTACTTCCACTTCTTTCTTGTAACTGAAACTGCATTCTAAGCAGGGGCTCCTAAGATGATATTCACCCACAAGAATTCAGGGTTCTCAGAACTTGTGTCAGAAAAAATTAAATTTTGATTTTCACTAACCTCTAACTGAAAATTGACATGTGCCTCTATTATGAATATAGGTAGAAAATCACAGTAGGATTAGTAGTACCTGTGAGTCTGTCACCAACATGAGCCACAGATATTTTCATATAACATAACTCTCATTGAATATATCTTAAAATGCCATTTATACTCATCACTACTTTGGAATTAGGGTAGCTATTAGATTGTACATGATTGCAGTCTTCCTGTCTACAGATGCTTTGTCCACATAGATAGCCAACTATTGGACAATTCTGCTCCTACTGGTCATTCAGCCCCCAAACACTGAAGTCACATGTTCTCACATTGGTGAGCCAAGTATATAAGTCACCTTCTGATATTCCCTATCTATAATTGACAATTGATCAACACACAGAAGGAAGTGAGCCAAAGACCACTCCAAAGTTTAGTGTTTTTATTCAAGCTAAGAAACAACAACCTTCACACTGATATGTCTTTTCGAAAATAAAACCTAATTTTAAATTGCCTGTATTTTAAGTGCATTGTCTTGTTATTCAGTCCATTGATAAATTAGACATATGTTACTATATCACCAAATTTTAAAATATTTTGAAAACTACATTTCTATATAATTGACTTCTTTTAAAAGCCTACATATTTTATTGTATGCATTTAAATACATTACTCTGAGAAGGGATCTCTAGGCCTTACCAGACTGCCAAAGGATCCATGGAACAAAAAAGGGTTAAGAACCACTGCTCTGGAGGGTCACAAATAATGCTACATCCAATGGCTTTTTCTCCCAGTCAATAATGAAAACTCTTCTTGTTCTTCTGAGATTTCAGCTAAATTGAGAATGATGAGAACTTTTCTTATTTCTAGAACCTTTTCTTCCATAGCCTCTGACACTGTTGATCATCCCCTACAACTTGTCAATCTCTCCTCCACTGGTTCACATGATATTGCAACACCCTGATTCTCACTGTATTTCTCTAGTTGTTTCTCCTCAGTCTCTCACATACTTCTGATTCATCATACTGTCCTTCAGTTTTGAAATCTCAGCGTGATCTTTGACTTTTCTGTCTCCTGCAAAGCTAATGTCAAATCAGTATCCAAAACCTGTTCTTTCTTATTAATAATGTCTCTCATACATATCTCTTACTTCTCATTATCACTGCTACCACCTTAGTCCAGGTCCTCAGTGGCTAGTTCTAAAACTACTTAAACAGCCTCCTAACTGGTATCCTTCACCTCAGTCTCTCTCCCAAACCATCCAACATAGTGTTTCCAGAATACTGTTTCCAATGCGCCAGTTTGGTTAGATAATTCCCCCTCCTTAACTTTGCCTTCAAGGTTTCCCTCAGTGTCAAACTGGTTTGCCTTCAAGGTTTTATCGGGTTCTTTGGTGTAAGCAACAAAATTAGCTGAGGAGAAAAAAACGAAAGAAAAAATCAAATACTTATTGGAAAGAGAGAGGGTAGCTCACAGAATTGAAGGACCAACTGAAGAGGGTCAGACTTAGGAGTAACATAAACTAGGAAAGATCCAGAATTTCAAGTAGAAGAAGAAAATGGACGAACCAATCAACTGTTTTTCTCTCATTATTTTACTCTGCTTAAAACCCAGCCTCCAGGAGAACATTAAATGGACCTAGCTTGGTTTACATGTCCACTCCTTAGCTAGGAAGGGTAGGACACTTTGACTTAAATATCTATCAAGACTACCCATATTAGAGGAAAATTAATTCTGCCACAGAATTTCTAAAAGAGGTAAAACATGTTGGACATCCCTATACAATAAATGTCCACTACAAAGGTTCTTTTCTTATATAGCCCCAACATATTTTTCAGACATGTCTCTACTCTCATACATGCTCAATGCTCCAGCCAAACTGCTCCACTTACCTTTTCATGGGTCATTCCTAATACTTTTCTAACTTGGTAACTCTGTTCATACCATTCCTCCCTCAGGAAAGTCTTGGTCTTTCCTCTTCTTCTGTTGAAATCCTGTTCACTCTTTAAGACCTAAATCAAACATCTCTAAAGCCTGTCTGACTGAATTTAGACAAAAATCATCTCTCACTTTGTGGCCTTTGTTACTACCATTTTCTGGCAGTTATCTCATACTGCCTGTATTGTGATTGTGTTTGAACAAGTTTTACCTCCCCTACTAGCATATAAACTGTGAGGATAGAGAATCACAACATTCACCACAGGCTTTGCATACAGTAGACGGTCAGTAAATACTTTGGGGGGAGGGGAGGGGCGAGGCCTTCGGGCCCCACGGCTGAGGCGATGGCGGCGGCAGCGGGCCTCGGGCCTCGGGGTCTCAGGCCTCCGGGTCTCGGGCGCAGAGGAGGTAAGCGTCATCGGCTGCTGCCCGACCGGACCCGAGGTAACGCCTCGGCCTCTGCGACCAAAGGAGGCGGGGGCGCGGGGGCGCCAGGGCCCGGGCCCGGCCGAGGGTCGGGGACGCTGGGCCGCGTCGGGGACCCGGCGCCACGGGCTGGCTGAGGCGGCCTGGGTTCCCTGGACGAGCCAGAGCTGGGTTTCTCCCCGTCACACCCCGAACCCCACTCCTGACGGGGGTCTGTGCTGCCCGAGCGAGCCTGGCTCCCCTCCCTCTCGAGACCCTGACGACAGCTTGTCGTGACGTGTCGCCCATTCTGACGTCTTCCTTGGCGGCCGCCCCGCCCGCCGCCGGAGGAGCGCGGGGAATGAGGGCCGCCGGGTGGAGGCGCGGAGCCGGGAGACGCTAATTGCGCCTGTCTTGCTCACACCTGGGCGCCGTCCTCCCGGCACAGCCTCAGGCTCACCTTCGCGGGACGCCTGGAGGACAAAAGAGGGAGAGAAGAAGTGAGGTCGTGATAGACTCACAGCCTGTACAAGGTTTATCTGCAGGCCCACAGCGAATCCTAGATCAGCCCTCTTCCGTGAACTGTCAGGCTGTGGCCTCACCCTGACGTTGTTGAGAATTGGTTTGAGAACTGGAAAAGGAATATGAATCAGGCCCACAATTTCCTCCCCAAGAGTCTTAAGTCATTACCCTCTGTTACTGTTACCTGCTAAGCAGACAGCCATTTTTAAGTAAATGTGAGTGAAATTGGTTTTAAGAGAAGAGGAACCTTTCAAAGTGACTATGGCCTTCTAATATAACATTAATTCATTTTTGCAGCATGTTTGAATTGGCCTTTGTTCTATCGTTTTTTAGTCTATGATAATAGAGAAGTTCTGGAAGTAAACGTTGATGTGGCTGGTTAATTGATCAGGATGTAATGTAATGTACACTGGCTGTTTTTAATCAGGTGAATACAATTTTGATTGTCATTACATTTGTGTGTGTGTAACAAGATATTTTTTATGGACAGAAAGCACACATTAAGCCTTTTAAATATACTTATGTTTTATCAGTCTAAAAAAAAATACTTTTGTAAAGAACAAATGAATGTGAGTGAAAAAATGAAAGTGAATCTATAGTCTGGGTTCCTGGAATCTTACCAGCAAAATTATATTGCATTTAGACATACGAAGTTGTGCCTCTGTTTTAAGTATAGAAGAGGCATTTTAAAATTTAGCCAATAGATCAATGTGTTTTGTTAATAAGCACTAACGTGTCTATTTGACTGATTGGATTTTTCTTAATGAATCAACTTTTGCCCCAGATCCACCAATTATTTCACTGTCATCTCCCAAAACCTAAGAGCAATTCTAAAGAACTTCAAAATCATCCTTTCATTCAGTGAGAATCTGAATCTCAAAGCTGTAGTGTTCCAAATAGTAAGCACAGAAAACATGAAACTAACTCCTCACTCAAACAATTACAAATCTTTTTTGTAATGATATGTGGGAGTGGTTATGAGTACTCAGCAATACAAACACCACTGCAAGAATTTGTGACTTATCTGAATATAACTATTGATTTCCACCTATACCCCTCAGTCCAGAGCTGTGAATTTTAAACACCTAAGCAAATGAGTAAGGGTAAAATCAAGTAAGATTTTATAAAGGAGTGTCCTTCCAACTTCTAGAAATGTTTTTTCCATACTGCCTGGAATATTTTTAGGGCTCTCATACTATACAGACCATTGGAAGTTTTGCAACATCTAAGTTTCTGGATATATATGGTGTGAGTTACTATGCTGATGACTGAATATAAAGGTTACACATCAAATATCCTACTGTAGAAACATATTTTACAATGTTTGAATTGGATGTCTTAAGTTTTTCAGCCTTTAATTTTTCTTTTAATTGGCAATAATCTTTCTATCCCTTTATCCTGATGCCTAAAAAATTTACTATTATAAAGGATTAACAAAAACAAGGGAGTTTGGAGCTGAATTGCAATTGGCTGTTACCAGAGCGAAAATTCAGAGGAACTGGGAGGTTCCCCTAATCATAGCAGGAATTATGTAGCAGTAGAAATAACACTGAAATAAACCTTTTGTAACAAAGATCATTCTCTTGAACGTCCCCAGCTGGTTAGGGTTGGTTTCGACTGAGGTGGAGCTGGCTCTGCCATTGCATTGTTCTTGTTATTACTGATAATTACTTTTATTGTGCCATGCAATATCTACATGGTATTTTATAGCTTCACACATAAAAACCAGGTCTCTTTCTACCAGTTCCTGAAGTATTACTTGGGGGAAATACTCAGGTGGGTGGAATTTTTTAAAGTAGAATTTCATGTTAATTTCTATACACATCTCATAGTCCTCTTGAACTTCATAGATATTTATTGTGCACTCTTAATACTCAGACGAAATATGTGACAAGACCTCCCAACAGAAATCTAACAGCTGCCCCAACATACATCTCTCTTGAGGGAACCAGTGTTTCTTCCTCCATTCTACTCATTCATTTATCTGTTTATTCATTTCTTCAAAAAGTTTCATTTGGCCTACCAGAAGAAAACAGAGGGATCTATTCTGGAAGTTTCTAGACTGCAAAATTTTTTTCAGATTACAACCAGATTTTGAGCAATAGTCACTTATACTAATGCTTCTGTCAGTTGCTTTTAGATGGTGCTTAGTATTAGTGACAATTAAGAGAAATGTAAAATATTATAGCCTTTTCTATGAAGCCATCCATGATCCACAAGGCTTTTCTGATATTTACATAGGCAGATAAAGTAATTAAGCCCAAAGTATTCCCTTCTACTCAAGGTCAAACTAGAAATATTCCAAATACAGATGCTGATTCAGGGAACAAAACACCTATTATGAACCCTAAACTGACCCTAGGAATGTCACCAAAAAAATGAGGAAACCCCACACATGAAAACACTTCACAATGGTTCATCACAAGATTGACATTTTTGTGGGTCAACACGGCCCTGCTTAGTATTGAAGAATAAAGACCACAGCATTACATTTTTCATGTCTGGCTTATTAGAAATGTCAAGATGCTTTTGTAGTGTGTATGTATATATATATTATGTCAGGAACAGTCAAATTTGAAAGAACTGTATTGCTTCAAGACTCCCTTCCCCTCTTTCTCTCTCTCTCTCCATAGGTAGATAGATACATATAGATATAGGTGTGTATACATATAATTTACTAGTGCATTTATTCACTGTTTCCTGGGGTTTCTCCACAGATTATTCTCTCGGCATATAAAGCCTAAAATTAAATACAAATTACAAGGTTTTAGAAATCATTATTTTAATCTCCTTCATGAAGACCTCTGAATTCTCTGAAAGGATTTACATTTCCTTATAACAATTTAATGCCTCTAATTAAATCTTACAGGAGAATTTTAGACTATTCCAATATATTATGTATTAAAAGTTTTTAAATTTTGGCTCACTGTGCTATTTTATTTCTGTGACATATTGCATATTATTTATAAATTAGGGTTTTGAATCTGTGCAATTGGATTTGGGTGTTAAAATACAAATTTTAGCTTAATGATTTGATTTATAGTCCCCTGACCAAATTCCCCTTTGGTGTTCTGATTTAGCAGTGTCATAAGTAGAAAATCATGAATTCTCTAAAATATTATAGTGGATTTTGCATATTATTTTTGGATTAGATGACGAGGTAAAGGTTTTATAAATCCTGGGGTATTTCATAAGAAGTCACATCCACAGTTTTCTTCTTATAGTGAAATTTAAATTATTATTGGTAAAAGAAAAAGCTTTTTATTTACAATGAAGATACTTTACTAGAACCCAATTCCCAGTATCAGTTCCCACCACAAGATATTTGGACTAAAGATCTTAATTTCATTGCTCAGTATGTGAGTAAAACTAAGTTTTCATGAATGTCAGACACACCCAACTAAACCGGTTTTGAATTTGTACACACTTGCGTTGCTCATATTTACAAATTGCAGCATTCTCTAGTCTCTAGTACATCCGTGAGTCATCAAAAATTTTTGAAAAAGACTACTAGAAATCCACCTTCTCAGCACAGATGATAATTAGAAAGGTAATTGATTTATTCAAAAGTCAGATCACTTAAAATTACATCTCATCTTTATCATCAGTTGCACTACTTCAAATATGCTTGCCTGTAAGAAATAAAATGCTTTTTTATCTCCACCTGCATGAATGGCTCTATTGTCACAAGGTAATCCTTTATCCTCCAAGCATCTTCTCACAAAACACCTCCTTGTTCAGATTTTTACCATTAAGTAGAAGAACTGATTTCAACAGTAGACTTAGATGTCACCCTTAAGCCTCTGCAAAATATTTTTCATTACATAGTTAAACTAAGCAGCCAGTTTTGACACCCAAATCTTCTAAACCACTGAGTTTGGGTTAATTCTACAAGACATGGTGAGTACAGAAAACACTACACAGAAACAAGCAAGATGATTTGAAAAATTGTTAACACTTCACAAGTTTTTGTTCACCAAGTTGTTTTGCAAATGAAAATGGATTGGAGCACATTATTGAAATGATTATCCATTGATTTTTACTGAGAGAAAAAAGAGAGTACAGGATAATGGGATAAGCCTTCTCAAAGGTCTGGGCACACTCCATCCAGTCATTCATCTGTTCATTTATGCAGCCAACATATTCTGGAATCAACCACCTCTGTATGATTCCCTGTTCTAGGTTTTGAGAACATCCTGGTAAGAAAAACTCAACAGTTACAATGCAGTGTGGTAAATGTTATGATGGGTTTAATTATGGGGTGCTGTTGATGCATGCAAGGGGAGAATTTAACCTAGTCTTGAGAGGTCAGGAAAGGCATTTTAAAGGAAGGGACATCTAAGTTTAGATGTAAACCCAGGAGTAATGAAATGAGTTGGGTGTTTCAGATTCAGGGAGCAAGCAGTGTGTACAAAGGACTGTAAGAAATGATTTTGAAACCTAGAATTCATTATTGCCTGGGTGTTCTCCACATATTTTCAGTCTCTACTAACGCAAAAGCCCTCCTACTCTTTTCTTCTTGTGACAGAGCTCAGTTAGGTATTGTATTTTTTTAAACCTTGAGATGAAAATGCAATTGCAACAAAATGCCTGTAAATACAGAATACAGATAAAGTGTTTCAAGATGCCTGTAAATACAGAATACAGATAAAGTGTTTCAAGAGAGGGAACCAGCATTCATGGAACATGTATTCCTTCACAGGGTCCCCCAATCCAATTCACTATGTGGAATAAACAAGAGCCGGAGTGTGAGAAAAGTTGGTTAAATCAGAGAAGCTGATTTATTAGACAAGATACTAACCAGATCATTTTTAATGTTCTTGATGCCATTGTCTAGTATTCCATCAAACAAATTTTCAAGTGACTGATAAGATAGCCTCTCTCACTTGTCTAGGTCACCTAATCATTAACATTTTCAGCCATGTTGATTGTCGAGGGCCTTCAGAATGGCTTTAGGGAAGAGGCAGAGATGAGAGAGAACAGGGGAAGCATCTGACACAAATGCATTCAATCTTTAAATATGATTCATTCTATAGGACGTATCTATTGAAGTATCTATAGATGTTTTTATTGGAAAATAAAATATTGTTCCATTTACTATCTCCCTGATAAAAAGCATGTACTATATTTTTATATGAATGATATTCATTAAATGTCAGCATCAGCTTGAGGCCCAGCCTTAGCCTGAGTAATTTCACCCCTAAAGCTTGAATCTTTCTGCCACAGAGTCTCTGTAACTCTGAGTGCCTGGAGTGAAAGCTGCATGAATGGCTCTATTGTCACAAGATAATCCTTTATCCTCCAAGCATCTTCTCACAAAACACCTCCTTGTGCAGTAATAAAACACCAGCTACTTCATTTACTTACCATTGGAAAATCTTGTTCCAAACTGTTTGAAATCTCCAGGGAGGGAATTAGATGCTATCAATGGAATTCCTTTTGCCATAAAGTGGGACCATCTGGGAAGGGCCTGTGGTTATTGTGAGGACACTTTAGTAGGAGACCCAAGTTTTTATATGAGTTATTTTACATTTTAGTTCATAACTTTGCATTTATATTATGGGTGTGTGCAGTTATTTTGGCCTTTACATTCCTCAAGTAATTTTAAGACAATGCTAAAAGCTGAGACAAGTTTGAAAAAAAAAAAAAGATACAGCTTGTGTTTTGGAGGGGTTGTTTGGAGGAGTTGTTAGAGTACAATGAATTTAGTTGGAATCAGTCTTACCTATAAATCAGACAAGTGCATTTTTTTCATTATGAGAACTTTGATGAAGAGTTTAATAACATGAACAAGTAATCAAGTTGCTGCCTCTCCGCAAATTATTATAATAACATCTTCTACCATAGTTACACAGAGACATTCCCCTACACAGTCAAACTGTACTGACATTATCTAATTTAAAATCTGAAAACTCCATTGACATAGTGAGCACTTAGGAGTTAATGTCAAATAACTCTTTGTGTGGCTTTCATAAAGATGGACACAGGAAGGGGAATTGAAAAAAATCCAGGAAAATAAATTTGGAGAGAAACTTCAAATCTCAAAATTGAATAGCTATGAGACAGCAAATTGTGGTCTGAAGAGCATTAAATGGGAGCCATGAATTCTGGGTTAAAGTCCTGGCATTGCCACTAATCAGCTGGGTGAATTTCTCTTGGTCTCCGTCTATAAAATGACAGATTGGAATAGATTATCTCTAAGGTCCCTTCTGGATCTGATAGGCTCTGATCAATCTATTACCTTTTTTGAGAGCTTGAATTGTTCTAATTTTTCTTGAAACATCAAATGAATAGGGCTCTATTTACCACCATGTTTTATAAAGCATCAGAAGGTGTATCTGTTCTGAGAATGGGTAGTGAGGCAAAGGATAGTTTAAGGGCCATTGCTTTATTCAGTTTATATAAAATACAGCATTGCAATATAATTCTTTTTTCTTTTTTGCAATATAATTCTAGGTATGTAAAATTTCCACACAGTTTTGGCTTACTTAAATCCTTTGGTATTCTAGATGTGGGCATGAAGGCAAACCTATTCCTAATTTGTTAACTAAATACCATGTCTAACCCCTTCCTCCAGCAACCACTAGGGAAAGGCTGGTGTCACTTCAGATTTATGTACTACTATGAACACACACACAAACACACACAGACACACAGACACAGGCACACACACACAGACACACACGAAGAAACTGCAAGCACTTTGGCACCGAGATTTGAATGATAAGCTTTCTCTTTCTCCCTCTTCTCTCCTTTCCTCCCTCTCTCCTTCCACCTCATCTTTCTCACAAGCACGGGTTTGGCGAGGGTAGGGGAAGGGTAAGCCAGCAGTTAATTGATGAAGCAACAGAGGAGCAGTGCCCTCTAATTAGCCCTTCTGCTATCTGATTTGAGGGCGCCATTAACGATTAGAAATTGATGGTCGAAGTGTCTGCAGAAACAAAAAATTCAGTCTTTGGCAACAATTGGTAAATGATAGAAAACAGAATGAAGTGTTTGGTTCTTCAAAATAGGAACAAAATAGCACAACTTGAAAAATGGTCAATTATCCTCCCTAGAATATTTCAAAAGAACAGCATGGTCTCAGAAAATAACGTAGTCTGATAGGAATTGGTAAATTTTTCTCTTTGTATAAATTTAAACTTGTGTTGAATGCCTGGTGGGGAGGGGGAAAGAGTAGAGTTTTTTGGTTAAATCTCAGAAAATGTTTTGATAAAGTGTTAATGATGGATTTTAAACTGAGATTTTCTAAAAAAGCCTGATTCCCACTGTTGTAAATAAAATATTGACAGGAAATCGTGGAAAAAATATATCTATAGCAGCCAGACCAATGCTTTGCATGCACTAGGCTCT
Source organism: Balaenoptera musculus (assembly GCF_009873245.2). Lineage (NCBI taxonomy): Eukaryota > Metazoa > Chordata > Mammalia > Artiodactyla > Balaenopteridae > Balaenoptera > Balaenoptera musculus. The sequence goes on along the minus strand of NC_045806.1, from coordinate 70,074,981 downwards.
CAAATATGTATTAGTCAATGTATGGATTAAATTTTAGAAGTTTATAAGTTGAAAAAATAGAGTCTAGTCTAGTTTAAATTTCCACATTTTACAAATGGAGAAACTGAGGTCCAGAGAAGTAAAGTGACTTGCCAAGATTCATGTAGCTATGAATAAGTTCATGCATTGCATTTCTTATGTGAAAGATATCAAAGGCCATATTCTATCAATATTGTTTCTAAAAGATGATTATATAATAATAAATACATGTAATTATGGAAAGTTATGAAGAGCCTTGCTACAAAAAAACTCACTAATGCAATTATATAATTACTGGGATAAGTGCTTTCTAGTGATAGTTTCTTAAAGAGAGAGAGTGATAGTGGACTTGTGGTCAGCAATGTCTACTCTGAAAAAAATATTTCTCTTAAACTAAAAATGGAAACAATAAAATTAAGCTGTATAATTCAGATATCTCTCCATTAACCACTATGAAAACTTCACTTTGGTTAAGTAATTCAATTTTAAATCAATAACCAAAGTTTTGATTCCCAATAAAAGGTGGGGAGAAAAGGACTGAAAAACTTAGCAATCACCTGACCTTTGGTTCTAAGGTCAAAGTTTATTACTAATTATTTTCATTTTTCCCAGTGTCTATCCACCACCACAATGTGCATATGTCCACCAGAGTAAAATGATAACAGCTAACATTTATCAAGTGCTTACTGTGTGTCAGGCACTATTCTACATGCATACTTTGGCTAATTCTCACATCAGTTTTATGAGATTAGGTACTATTATTGTCAGTCTATTGAGGAAATTGAGGCACCGAGAGAATAATTTGTCCAAAGTTACACAGCTCATAACTAGTGGTGCTCAGAATTAAACCTAAACAGTCGGTTTCCAGCACTTCCTTGTTTAATCATTTATGTGAATAAAGTAGAGATAAGTAGAAACTAGTCTTTATTTTCTGTTCACTTTCTATATGCTGGGCTTTCATGATAAATTAAAAATAAACAAATGTATATAAAAATGTTCATTTACATTGTAAATTGTGAAAAGAGTAAAGAATCATGATCAAAGAGAAATATTATCTTCTCCCTAAATGACATTTTATCATGAAAAGAATGAAATTGTACATTGTAAAAATCAAGACATGAATCTCTTCATCTACTGTGAAGCTAAAAGTTTCTAAAGCAGAAAAATGTTTTCATTTTAAAAATGATTTATTCATCTGGATGGGAAAAATAAGGTAGAACAATTGAATATTTGGTCTTATTTAGTGAACTAAGCTAAATCAGATACTTGACAAGATTGCACAAGAAATATAAAGAGAAAACACCACAAAAATAGAATCTATGATCTTTTACAATGGTCTTTAGTTACAGTATAAGAGAAAAAATATACTAAGGAAATTAACAAAGAAAATTTCTCCCCTTACAATCTTAATTATGCCAATTAAGAGCACAAAATATTCAAGCATTTTAAAAGCACTCATTTACATATAAAATATTTGTACTAATTATAAAATGTTCTCATTTATTCATTCAATTAAGCTAAATGAACTAATTCAAGATAACACACATTCCAAGATATAAAAACATTATAAAATATAAGATTTTAAAAATAAAACTGGATACTGGAGAACCTCTTCCTAGTTACTTTGTTGAAAACCTGTCTATTTGCAAGCTTGAGATTAGAAATTATGGTAAAGTTGTCCCTATTATCTCCCACATTCAGGGGCTAGTGGAAATAGTTAGCTATCCTTTCCCCCTCCCCTGGCGTTTCTATTGGCCTTCTGAAGCACTTTAATCCTAAGGCTTGGTCTGACCACCCAAATGACTTACTCTTCCTGTTACCTCTACCTGAGGGGTTTGCAAGTGAATTAAGATGACTAAATACCTGTTAAATGGGGGTAAGCTACTTTCTGGCTACAGAAGACCCATATGGTACTCTTGGGTGGCTCTTATTTAGATCTAATAGGTGGTCCTTTCTTCTGGTTCACCCTTGCCTCCCAAGTGGGACCCAAACAATTAAGAGTGGCTACAAAGCCCGCTAAGGCACTCGTGTCAGACTGCTGAGGCTTTAAACAAGCTCTTCATTTAACTTTTTCAAGCTTCAATTTCCCTGTCTCAAAAATAGAGCTCTTGATGATATCTACTGGATAGATTTTTGTGAAACGTAAAAATGAGATGATAAATGTAAAAACATTTAGAACCATGCCTGGCACATTGTAAACAGTACATTTTAACTAAAAATATAAAATAATAAAAAAAGTAAGGTGCCATTCCCTGTTGACAAGGAGCTTATAATCTACTAGGGAGACATTTATGAGAACAGTGTTCATAAGATAACAAAATAAAAGTGATGGTTGAAATAACTATAAAGTGCTACGGAAGTAGGTGAGGGAGAGGCAAGTATTTTAAGTTGTAAGTAAGCAGATGATTTCTTGAAAATCATCAAAATGAATTTGAACATTTATATTTTGTTCCTCTATTTTCCCAAGCAAATCCTTTCTTCATAAATAAATTTCATTCCAACCTCCATATGAATCAATGCATACTTTGAATTTGAGGAGTATAAAATAATATATAGCTTTATTGTATTTGGAAAGCTGGAACTTGATGGAATAATACTGTTTTATTATGATGTTGCCTTAAACTCGTCTTGAAAACAGAAAGTAGTGGCAGAGTGATCTGACTATGCAATAGGCATATGGAAAATAATGTCACTAATTGAAAGGGGTTTTTTTCCCCTTGAACTAGCCTTTCACCAAAATATCAGATTTTAAGCATTTTGTCAAAACAGTTTCTTTATCTAAGCATCTGGGTAACATCCAGTTGAAAATAGCAGAAACCTAGGATTGGTGTTTGATTTGCAACAGAAGTTTGTGCCTCCTCTTTTGAGATATATGTATGTACAGTATCTCTTTGTATGTATAACCCATATACTTATTTTTAAGTGATGCTGTTGATTCACTGAGTAGGTAAAAACAAAACACAGAAATCCTTTAGTCATTTTATCTACTCTTGACTAGAATTTTGTTATCTCAAAAAAAGGTGCGTTAGAGAAAGATGACACTGATAAACTGAAGCTTAAAAATGTAACACTTTATAACTTATTTTGAATATGTTTGGGATATGCATCAGTTGGTAAACACTGAGATGAAAGTAGATCTCAATGTGTAGGTACTTTGGAGAAATGGCAAAATATATGATCCAATATATTGATAATTTATTGGGTTTCCTTGCATAGGAAGGACTCTAGTTCAAGGAGTGACCCTTTGTTTAGTAAATACGCTTTTTGCAGAAATAGTACTTGGCATGTGTCTTGGACCATTACTCAACTACCTGATTTTATGCTATAATTCCAACCCTAGTAACAGCTGGTCTGTGCAAGGTCCATACCTGAACACTAGAGGCTTTGTTAAGAACAGTTGACCTTTGGAAAACATTACTAAAAATTTCCACTCTAATGCTGTATGTTCCTCGAACTAAAAATGAGAGAACAAACTTTTCAAAGTTAACATATAGTTCTGAAAAGCCCCATCTCCACATTGTGGCTGGTCTTCATGACCTTTCCAATCCTGAGATCACCTGACATTACTATAGTGTGATCGTAGGCCAATTAGTCAATGGTAAAAAAAAAAATTGTGGGTGGGAAATAGGAAATCATGTTTCTGAGACCACTCTGCTAAATCAGTCTACAAATTGTTTAAGCATAAAAATGTTTGAAAAAATAAAATAACTGTTTCTAGAAAATAATTCATTTCTATTGACAGTCATAGGTAAACAAACACTGACACCCATTTTCCTTTCCTACACAGCACCCCCCACCTCAGCATTTGATTGCATCAAATTCTAGATAAAGTGTTAATGTGTTATTTTTATTTTTGCCTTTTAAAATTCTGTTCCTTAGATTTGACTGTTAAACCATTATCTTTATTGCTGCTCTCAGTTTTATACTTTCAGTGAATAAAACCATTTGCCTGATTGTATCATAAGGCCCGGTTTACTTTCATAAAATTGACCCCATATAGAAGTCCATATACCTCCAGAATTTGGGCCTCAGTGAAGCCATTTAGCATGGATAACAGGACATTGGAATAAGAGTTACAAGACCTGAGGGTCTTCAGACTTTGCCAGTGATTTATTCTGTAACCTTAAATAAATTGCCTAGTTACTTTTAGTAGCTTAAAAGTAAAATTCCTCTTACTTACCTCATGTTGATGCCACACTAATTAAACAGAAAGTGTTGTAAAGGTCTTTGGGGAAAATACCCTATGAATGCATAGGATATTATTTTTCCCTTTCTCTCAGCTCCATTAGGCACAGTCCACTGATTCCCAGTTGCTATTGGTCGGTAAATGGCTAAGGGGTTTTTATAGCTAACGTTTACTGAGAATTTACTCTTTGCCAAGCACTGCGCTTGGTGCTTTACATGCATTATCTCACTTAGTCCCATGATAGCCTTATGAGATGGATATTTAATTACAGGTCTATGGCAGCAGGGGAAGAAGAAATATTCCAAATTGCAACATATTGCAGAGTAAAGTTGTGAAGGAAGACCTCTATCTTTGATAACTTTTTATTTTTTCTTCTAGATAGCAGTATCCCCCCAAGCTCCAGTGCCTAAAATACCAAAGTGTAAATGACAATTGACAATTTAGAATGCTACCTCATCCCAGGGAATTTCTATTTTAAAGATAATAAACTTTAAACTAAAGAAATGACACTCTATCAATGACATCTTCAATACCATATAGTATGGACACTTTGCAATAAGTATCAGGAAGTACAGAGAGATCAAAAAGCACATCACATTAGAACTATCCATTGTTGTTGTGATTAATTTTGAGGGGAAATTGCTATAAATATTCTCTCTATCTCTCTCTCTCCACAGTAGCCCAAAGACTCTTCTCATTTTCAAATATCTAGTTGTGTCAGAAATATGGGGTGGACATCAAAGGATTGATTGCTTGTTAATGTTGAGGCATGTCTGAGGCAAGGTTCCTGTCTCTTAGGAACACATATTCCAAGGAATTTGGTTCTTCACACTCAATAACCTTCAATTTAGCTAAAATCTGAAAAGAACCTGCATAGTCCTCATCCTCGACTAGGAAGGAAGTTGCACCAGCAGTCAAACTATGAGCAACAAAAAAGTTGTGTTATATAACTTCTTTAGGAAGTCCATCCCTGTACTCACTCACCATGTTCTCCAAACTGCTCCCCACCTGCTCCCTCTCAAGCTTCAGACTTCTTATCCATAGTCTAGAGAAATAGCTTTTGCATGGTATGATGGCATCTAATGACTTAATTCATCTGTTACAAAGTCATTCATATGTGTGTGCATCACAGGCTGTACACATACCTAGGGACTTACTTAACACAATTTGGACGTTATTTCCCACTTTATATATTTCCAAGATGCACACTTACCAGGATGTCATTAGATTTCATATCCACATATTTAAAATCTGTTTGCATAGTCTAGTGTAATTGCCTGGAAAACATGAAATGCTTGATTTGAGAGTATGACTAAAACAAAATGTCTAGATTTCATATTATTTGCTCTTAATTATGGGAATATTGTTTTAAATTCACTTTAGAAAAAAGCAAAGGTGATTTGGCTCATATATGCTAACTAATAGCAATGGCTACTGACATAACACGTGATCATCACAGGCAAATAACCAGCTCGAAGTTTCTTCTAAACTAAATTTATATGCCCCCAATACTGAGTTTCAGAAAGTTCCATTTAACCACTATCTTTGATTCTAAAGTCCATATAATTTATTGACCACTTTGTAACAGAAATAGTACCAGAAACACCCAAGAAGAAGAATTCCGATTATGAGAGAAACACCATTGAGTCTTCTTTTTTATTTTTAATTTATTTTTATTGAAGTATAGTTGATTTACAGTGTTGTGCTAGTTTCTGGTGTACAACAAAGCGATTCAGTTATATATATATATATATATATATATATATATATATAAATTCTTTTTCATATTCTTCTTCATTATGATTTATTACAGGATATTGAATATAGTTCCCTGTGCTATACCATAGGAACTTGTTGCTTATCCATTCTATGTATAATAGTTTGCATCTGCTAATCCCAAACTCCGAATCCATCTCTCCCCTAACCCCTCCAACCTTGGCAATCACAAGTCTGTTCTCTATGTCTGTGAGTCTGTTTCTGTTTCATAGATAAGTTCATTTGTGTCATATTTTATATTTCATATACAAGTGATATCATTTGGTATTTGTCTTTCCCCTTTTGACTTAATTCAGTTAGTATGATAATCTCTAGGTCCATCCATGTTGCTGCAAATGGCATTATTTCATTCCTTTTTATGGCTGAGTAGTATTCCATCGTGTATATATATATATTCATCTGTTGATGAACATTTAGGTTGCTTCCATGCCTTGGCTATTGTAAATAGTGCTGCAATGAACATAAGCGTGCATGTACCTTTTCAAATTATAGTTTTCTCTGGATATATGCCCACGAGTGGGATTGCTGGATCATATGGCAACACTGTTTTTAGTTTTTTGAGGAACCTCCATACTGTTCTCCATAGTGGCTACACCAATTTACATTCCCACCAATAGTGTAGGAGGGTTCCCTTTTCTCCACACCCCTCCAGCATTTGTTATTTGTAGACATTTTTTTTTGGCCATGCCTCGTGGCCTGTGGGATCCTAGTTCCCCGACCAGGGATTGAACCCGTGCCCCATGCAGTGGAAGCATGGAGTCTTAACCACTGGACCACCGGGGAAGTCCTATTTGTAGACTTTTTAATGATGGCCATTCTGAGCAGTGTGTAGTTTTTATTTGCATTTCTCTAATAATTAGCGATGTTGAACATCTTTTCATGTGCCTATTGGCCATCTGTATGTCTTCTTTGGAGAAATGTCTGTTTATGTCTTCTGCTCATTGTTTGACTGGGTTGTTTGTTTCTTTTTGCTATTGAGCTGTATGAGCTGTTTGCATGTTTTGGAAATTAAGCCCTTGTCAGTTGCATCATTTGCAAATATTGTCTCCCATTCCATAGGTTGTCTTTTTGTTTTTTTTTATGGTTTCCTTTGCTGTGTAAAAACTTATAAGTTTGATTAGGTCCCATTTGTTTATTTTTGCTTTTATTTCTGTTGCCTTGGGAGACTGACCTAAGAGAACATTGGTATGATTTATGTAAGAGAATGTTTTGCCTATGTTCTCTTCTAGGAGTTTTATGTTGTCATGTCTTATATTTAAGTCTTTAAGCCATTTTGAATTTATTTTTGTGTGTGGTGTGAGGGTGTGTTCTAACTTCATTGATTTACATGTGGCTGTCCAGCTTTCCCAACACCACTTGCCAAAGAGACTGTCTTTTCTCCATTGTATATTCTTGCCTCCTTTGTTGAAGATTAATTGACTACAGGTGTGTGGATTTATTTCTGGGCTCTCTATTCTGTTCCGTTGATCCATATGTCTATTTTTATGCCAGTATCATGCTGTTTTGATTACTGTAGCTTTGTCTGAAGTCTGGGAGGGTTATGCCTCCTGCTTTGTTCTGTTTCCTCAGGGTTGCTTTGGCAATTCTGGGTCTTTTATGGTTCCATATAAATTTTAAGATATTTGTTCTAGTTCTGTGAAAAATGTCATGGGTAACTTGATAGGGATCACATTTAATCTGTAGATTGCTTTGAAAAGTATGGTCGTTTTAACAATATTAATTCTTCCAATCCAAGAGCATGGACTATCTTTCCATTTCTTCAAATCATCTTCAACTTACTTTATTAATGTTCTATAGTTCTCAGCATATAAGTCTTTCACCTCCTTGATCTGGTTTATTCCTAAGTATTTTTTGATGTGATTTTAAAACGTATTGTTTTTTACTTTCCTTTTCTGATATTTCATTGTTAGTGTAAAGAAATGCAGCTGATTTCTGTATGTTAATCTTGTATCCTGCTACCTTGCTGAATTTGTTTATCAGTCCTAGGAGTTTTTGTGTGTAGTATTTAGGGTTTTCTATATATAGTATCATATCATCTACATATAATGACAATTTTACCTCTTCCCTTCCAATTTGGATACATTTTTGTCTTTTTCTTGTCTTGTTGCTGTGGCTAGGACTTCCAATACTGTGTTGGATAGAAGTAGTGAGAGTGGGCATCCTTATCTTGTTCCAGATTTTAGCAGGAAGGCTTTCAGCTTTTTACCATTGAATATTATGTTGGCTGTGGGTTTATCATAAATAGCTTTTGTTATGTTGAATTGTGTTCCCTCTATACCCACTTTGATTAAGAGTTTTTATCATGAATGGATGTTGAATTTTATCCAATGTTTTTCTACATCTATTGAGATGATCATGCAGTTTTTCTCTCTTCTTTTGTTGATGTGGTGCATCATATTGATTGATTTGCATATGTTGAACCATCCTTGTGACCCTGGAATGAATCCACCTGAGTCTTCTTGAATTCAGAAACAGACACAGCAAAGCAGAGAAAACAAGGAAATATAAATATTGGTCATTAACTGAGATAATGTCCACATCATGTCCACTCATTCAGTCTTCTTCATTTTGAATGGTGGTTTGAGCTGTTATCTAGTGTTGAACAAATTGATGTCATGCGTTTCATTTGATTTCAGCATCAGAATCATCACAATGACATGGCCAGGCAGGTGTTGTTATAAAACTGATAGAAATAATTCATAGTGTCTCAACTGGGAGTCCGGTTCTAGTAATGGTAAAATATTTCTATTGTATAGCACATTTCAATGAAAAGACATGTGCATTATCTCTTTTAACTCTCAGCACAATTCTCTAAGGTTTGTCTTTTCTTTATGGATAAAGAAACTGAGGCTCGAAGAGAATAGGGGACTAGCTTGAGAGCTGTGCTTCAAGTTAGGTTCTCCTAGCAAGTATAAAACTTTGTCCTTTTCCCTACAGCTCTGCTCTCCTGTCCCAGTACTGATGCTAACTAACACCCTCAAATCACTCAGCCCATTTAAATGTAATTTTTTCCACCTGCAAAATTGGCCATGGAATGTAGAAAGTAAGAACTGAATTTTAGTGATTTGAACCTGTGAACCAAGGATTCTTTGAGGTAGGAGTGGGGGAGGAGTACATGAATTCATATGTCCATTGAACATAGTTTGTATGGTACATAAATAACAGGTATTGCAATATGTGTATGTAAATGCTGTTGAGATTAATAAAATACACATTCACTCAAAACCGGTATTGAATCCATTGTAACTTTTTGTTATTATGTATTTTCTCAATCAACAGCTACTAAAAGTGCTACCATTATCTTGGGAGAGCCACCACATTTTGCAATGTTAAAAAGGGTCTCTATACTCAAAAAGGTTGGGAATCTCTAAACTAGATGATCTCCAAAGCACCTTTGAGCTTGAAAATTCTATGAAATTATTACTCAAATCAGGCCTTATTCGATCATTAAGACAGGATAGGACTGATTAATTGTAAGCCAACTTGCTGAATAATGATTGACCCATAGTACAATTGATCTGAGAAGTCATGTAAAACCAGCTTGAGTATATTATCATCTAAGAAACTAATCAGGGGAGGGTGGGAGAGTTGATAGGACAGTGGTTTCAAAACAGAAATATGCCTTTATGTTCCTAATTCCCATAAACATTTATTGTGATTATGAGTTGTGGTGGTATAAGTCCTGTTAACTATATTGGTATTGAGCTTTTAGGGGCTTGTAATATAAGGTCTTTATTATTCCACTACCCTCCATCCTTTTAAAAATATGTCTAGAATATGACAAATTGTCACCACTTCTTCTGATCCAAGCTACCATAATCTCTTGCCTGTAATATCACAACACCTTACAAACTGATTTCCTTCTTCTGCCCTTGTCCCCACTATAGTGTATTCTCAACAAACAAGCCAGAATAATTTCTTTAAAACAGGAATCAGATCATGTCATTCCCCTTCTCACAACTCTCAAATGACATAACATTCAAAGTAAAAATCCAAGTCTTTCAAATGGTCAAATGCCCTCAAGATTTTCCCCTTACCTTCTACCTCTCTGTTTATTACTCTCTCCCTCCACTTGGTCCTTACATTTCAGCTGTGCCTAGCTCCAATTCTGGAACTTTAGTTTCCAGGAGGTGTTGTTAGTTTGTGCTGCTCGTTCTCTATAGCTACCCTTCAATAAGTTAGAGTGGTCTGAACAAGTGAGGGCTCTTCCTAAGTGCCAGAGCTCATATCTCAGGGCAGGGCATTAACTTTTTGATAAGAACGTTCTCTTTGCTATGGCTTGACTAGAAGTGGATCTGACTTCCCAGGTAACCAAGTAGTGGTGAAATTAACTAACAAGTCTCACCTGTTCATTTTATCTAGTATTTCCCAGGCACCTTTGACTTTTATGTTTTATGTTGATTTTTATTGTTTCATGATTTGAGGGTCACACTACTCTTAAAATCAGGGAAATTCAAAAGACATAATGAAAAACATAGGTCTTAATTTTATGCTTGGATATTGCACATTGTTCAAACTGGTATGTATAATAGTTAGGAACAAGTTACAACATGTACTGAATTATGTGCCATGCAAACACATTAGCAGGGCAGTTTCTGTAGGCACAGTTCCAGTAACAGTGTGAGTTCATGCTAAGTCATATTTACTACAACACAGTGAAGTGTGAGAAACTCCTAAGCAAAGATTTTTCCATTAACATTTTGCTGCCATCACGTGCATATAAAATAGAGATTTTCCAGGTTCACAACTCTTACCTCAGAGAACTGTCGAGTATTCAAATATCAAATCAGGTATACTTCTGCAAATAATGCATTGTACAGGGCACCTTCCAAAAACCAATCATCAAAATATAATTTAACATAAAATAAGCAGGAATTGAGAGGGAGTGGTTGGAAAACCCAAGAATATATGTAATGATACAACTTTTAAGAACCTGTTTTTACATGAAACTTGATTTGAATCATCAAAGCTCAGCTATACTTAAGGGGAAAAAAGGTAGTGGCAGAAGATGATGAGAAAAGTTTTGGATATGAAATGAGACAGCTTGAATGTTATGATCACATTCTTGTGACTTTTTGTGTACAGAAATGGATTCACTGGGTGTTGATCTTTTAAAAGGTACATTTTATACAATTTCCTCAGAGCCATTAGAAAGAAAACAAATGCCATGACAAAAGAAAAAAGAAAGGAAAGAAGGAAGGAACAAGGAAGAGAAAGAGGGATAAAGGAGGAAGGAGGGAAGAAAATAAAGGAGGCAGAGGAAAGAAAGTAATATTTGTTTTCTGCTAAATGCTATGTTCTTTCCATGCATGTTCTCACTTAATGCTCACAATAACCCAACAAGGTAGGTATTACTCCTTTATTTTAAGAAAGGGAAACAGGCTGAGAAAGGTTAAGTGATTTGCCTAAGGTCTTGCAGTTACTGAATGGCTCAGAATTCAAGCCTAGGTTTGCCTGACTCTATGCCTATGTGATCATTCCCAGTATGTCACACTTCTGAGATCACTCTGACACAGAACTTTGGTTTGCAATTCATGGTCCATATGGGTCCTCCAAGTGGCCCATAGGCTATCTTATACCATTAATAAAAATAATATAACAATTCCTATTCTTCAGTTAATGTTATACATTCAGAATTTCTGTTTTTAATAAAAATGCAGACATTACCTCATTGCATCTCATCAAAAGTAGGGCTTTTCCTAATTCTGTGGAGATTTGGTTAGGTTTTCTGGAGAAAAGCAGGAGCAAATGGAGTGGGTGGTTCTTTTGCCCCATTAAATGGGCCAACTGACTGAAAATATTTTAGAACAACTTCCCCGGGTGTATTTTTAAACTACATAAAGGGGTAATTTTAAGCTCTAGAAGTGTTTTTTAGAAATGGAGGCAAACTTACTACTGAAATATTGTAATCTGACACAGTGAGCCAAGTTTTAAAAGTATAATTTTGCGTGGTGGCATCGTTTTGGAAAGAAGCAGTCATAGTTTATTAATTGACTCCTAGGTCTACCATCAGTTTCTCTTTTATTATATTTTTTCTCTCTTGATTTTTTAAAAATTAAAAACAACGAAACATGCACATGAAATATAACAGTTTGCTATAGCAAATGAGTATGATGTTTCTTTTAGGGGTGATGGAAATGTTCTAGAGTTCGATTGTGGTGATGATTTCACAACTCTGTAAATGTAACAAAACTCATTAAATCATACACTTAAAATGAGCAAATGTATGGTATGTAAATTATATCCTAATAAAGCTGTATAAAAAAGAACTGAATGTAAAAAATCCAAATTATACAGAAGAGTACAGAGTGAAAAGTAAAAGGTACAATTTAAGATTAATTAATAAGTATATTAATGAGAGCTTTAAAAAGAATGAAAGAATGTCACTGTATAATGCTATGCTACACAGAGATTGGGTAATTCAGTATTTCTTTCATCACAGTGATAATCTATATAGAAATAGCTAAGAGTTATCAATTATGTACTATATACCTAGTACTAAGTGTTTTACAGGTATTATCTCAATTTATACTCACCACAATCTTATGAGGTAAGTAGTATTATTAACATCTTTATTTTACTGATGAGGTAACTGAAGCAAAAAGATTAGTAAGTACCTTTCCAAGATCACATGACCAGCAAGTTTTGAAACCAGGGTGTGCAATCCAGGTAGTTGGATTCCAGGAACCTTGCTTTTAACATTTCTAATAAGCTAATTAAGTTCTACCTACCTAATTTTAAGCCTTAGCCCATGTGCCACTGCCTCTGTAAGGCCATCTCCAGGTACCTATTTTTCATTGATACTCAATACCACACAGTTTGTTTTTAGCTTTTTTTATGTATTTGTGCTTTATCTTACCAGCTAGACTCACTGAGGACAAAGAGAATGTGAATAACTGACCCCTTTGCATCCCGCACAATGCTTAGCTCATGAACAAGCATATAGCACATGCCTAATAAATACATGTTTATTAATTGACTCTTCAGGAAAATTCACTATTATTAATATATAACCTATCGATCCAACAACAGTAAAGAAGAGACTTGAGGCGGTTTTGTAAATTCCTCACACCAACAGCTCAGCAATTGAGGGTTTAAAACATTTAATTTGAGAACCAACATTAGTAGTGAATTGATTAAACTCATTAGGTATTTGCTCTTCTACACTCTGCCTGAGTAGATTTACTGAGGAAAATATATTTCTGGTATCAATGAAAAATATGTGTTGTGCCCACTTAATTCAGAATATGTATGTTGAAGCCTATAATAGCCCACTGTTCTTTTGGGTCCAAGTGAAATGGTTTAATAATTGAAACAGCCTTCTGTGGAGGTCCTCTTGGTACTTCGTTGCCTGAGAAACTAAGATAAACATGTCTTATGTAAAATTCCTCTGCAAAATGAAACCAAAAGCTTTACAATGGGATTGCAGTGTATGAAGTTCTGGGTAAAAATAAAAAGACACGTAAACATGGTCCTTGCTTTTTGGAAGTATAATACTTTTTAAGATTTAAAAATGTTTTCTAAAGTGGATAGGAAAGATAAACATCAAACTGTTAGCAATAGCTACTACTGGTGAGTGGATTCGGATGGGGTGGGCATGTCTAATGGACCTACCACTTTTTACAGCATATATGTCTGTAGTGTTTAAATTTTCTACAATAAGAATATGTTCATACATTATTTGTGTTACGTTGAAAAAAACTAAACCAGTTATTTTAAATAAAAAGAAACTTTCTAGCTTTGTAATTGTTGCTTTAAATGGTGACAGATTTTGATGAAAAGGAGTAAGTAGAAAGTATTGCTATGAAAAAGTGAAGGGAAACCCAGCTTCCCTGGCAAACTAACTCACTTTCTCTCCTCTCTCCTCTCTCCACTCTCTCTCTCTCTCTCTTTCTCTCTCTCTCTCTCTCTCTCTCAGTCTCTGTCTTTCTCTTTCACTTTCCTCATTAAACATTCTTTCCTCTTCTCAGTCCCTCCCATCAGATTAACTGCACTTTGGAAAAAAATAATTGAAACAGATTTTGCAAGACAAAAGACTTGCTGGTTAAATAGTTGAGCTTTTCAGTTGAACCAAAACTTTAACTGTGAATGTTTTTCTACGGTTTATGTATTTTTGAGCTTGAAAATGGTGTTTAAATAAATCAAGATTTGTAGTCAGAAAAGGAATGGGAAATTTTTTCAAGTAAAAATTTAAGAAAGAGACTTTCTAGTTTTGTTTCTTGATGTTAAAAAAAGGCAGGGAATCTGTATTGTCAGACTAATCCAGATGCCAAGTTCCTATTGTCTTCATTTTTTGAATTTATTTATTCATATTGATTGGTCTTCTCTGCTTGAATTATTTTTATGGACAGGTAGAATCTGCCATTTTCTAGCACCTGGTGAATACTTTCTATGTGGTTTTGTAAGAAGTCCTCACTTCAACGCTTATTTTGTTGGAGCACAAAGCCAACTTGAGGCTCCAAGTTGATTATTTTCAGATGTTCTTTCCAAAGAATGTGGTGTGGCCAGGAGTAACAAAAAGAAGAGAAACAAAGCCATCCTTATTGTAGCAAAGCTACATAATTCTAAATTCCCTTTCCCTAAATAAGATAAACAAGCAACTCTGTCTTATTTGCTTTCTGGAAATGAAAGAGTTAAGCCGTCATTCTCTTCCTCTCTCATCCCCACTTTGTCTCTGACCTCCCCCTAAAGGATATCATGACATATTATAGGCTTTGTCAGGCTCTAGGATGTGATCTTTCACCATGTTTACTACAAAAATCAGGGGTCCTTGCTTAGGAAACATACTTTAAACATATAATTTGCATAAATGTAAAAGTACAAGAAGTGCCAATCACAGAATAGCCATGTAAAGTGATAGAACAAACTACAAATATAGGCCATCATAGCCCACATGAATCATTCAATAGACTTCAAAACCAATCAACTTAATGACACCCTGGATTAGGAAAGTTAGGAACCCAGCCAGGACTCTCTAGCGCTTGCTGGAGGGAGACAAAGAGCAGACACACTCATCACTCCAGATCAAAAGGATGACTATCATGATACAGCTCTTATGGCACATCTTGGCTTGCAATATACTATGATCTTGCAGCTATTATCTTGACTTGGAATTAAGAACAAAACACAGCAAAAGCAAAAACAATAAATAAAACCTGTGTCCTCAGTCAAAAATGTTTTCTCCAGAATACCTACCCATGTCTCATCCCACTCTTAAATGTATCATGAAAAGCCTCTTTTGGAGAGGAGCTTCAAGAGAGCAGAAGAGTAAGACGTGGAGATCACCTTCCTCCCCACAAATACATCAGAAATACATCTACATGTGGAACAACTCCTACAGAACACCTACTGAATGCTGGCAGAAGACCTCAGACCTCCCAAAAGACAAGAAACTCCCCACGTACCTGGGTAGGGCAAAAGAAAAAAGAAAAACCAGAAACAAAAGAATAGGGATGGGACCTGCACCTGTGGGAGGGATCTGTGAAGGAGGAAAGGTTTCCACACACTCGGAAGCCCCTTCACGGGCAGAGACTGTGGGTGGCGGAGGGGGGAAGCTTTAGAGCCACAGAGGAGAGTGCAGTAACAGGGGTGCAGAGGGCAAAGTGGAGAGATTCCCACACAGAGGGCCGGAGCCGACCAGCACTCACCAGCGCGAGAGGCTTGTCTGCTCACCCGTCGGGACGGGCGGGGGCTGGGAGCTGAGTCTCCACCTTCGGAGTTCAGATCCCAGGGACAGGACTGGGGTTGGCTGCGTGAACACACCTTGAAGGGGCTAGTGCACCACAGCTAGCAGGGAAGGAGTCCGGGAAAAAGTCTAGAGTTGCCAAAGAGGCAAGAGACTTTTTCTTGCCTCTTTGTTTGCTGGGGCACAAGGAGAGGGGATTAAGAGCACTGCTTAAAGGAGCTCCACAGCTGGGCACGAGCCGCGGCTATCAGCATGAACCCAGAGACCGGCATGAGACGCTAAGGCTGCTGCTGCAGCCACCAAGAAGCCTGTGTGCAAGCACAGGTCACTCTCCACAGCTTCCCTCCTGGGAGCTGTGCAGCCCACCACTGCCAGCATCCCGTGATCCAGGGACAACTTCCCCAGGAGAATACACAGTGTGCCTCAGGCTGTTGCAATGTCACACCGGGCTCTGCCGCTGCAGGCTTACCCCGCATTCCGTACCCCTCCCTCCCCCCGGCCTGAGTGAGCCAGAGCCCCCATATCAGCTGCTCCTTTAACCCCATCCTGTCTGAGCCAAGAACAGACACCCTCAGGCGACCTACATGCAGAGGCAAAGCCAAATCCAAAGCTGAACCCCAGGAACTGTGCGAACAAAGAAGAGAAAGGGAAATGTCTCCCAGCAGCCTCAGGAGCAGCGGATTAAATCTCCACAATTAACTTGATGTACCCTGCATCTGTGGAATACCTGAATAGACAACGAATCATCCCAAATTGAGGAGGTGGACTTTGGGAGCAACGATATACTTTTTTTTCCCCCTTTTTCACTTTTTGTGAGCGTGTATGTGTATGCTTCTGTGTGTGATTTTGTTTGTATAGCTTTAATTTTACCATTTGTCCTAGGGTACTGTGTGTCCGTTTTTTTTTTGTTTGTTTGTTTTTTAGTATAGTTTTTAGTGCTTGTTATCAATGGTGGATCTGTTTTTTGGTTTGGTTGCTCTCTTCATTCTTTCTTTATTTCTTTATTTTTTTATTACTTTTTAAAATTTTTTAATAATTATTTTTTATTTTTTATTTTAATACCTTTATTTTATTTTATTTTATCTTCTTTCTTTCTTTCTTTATCTTTTTTCTCCCTTTTATTCTGAGTTGTGTGTATGACAGGCTCTTGGTGCTCCAGCCAGGTGTCAGGACTGAGCCTCTGAGGTGGGGGAGAAAAGTTCAGGACATTGGTCCACAAGAGACCCCCCAGCTCCACATAATATCAAACGGCAAAAATCTCCCAGTGATTTCCATCTCAACGCCAAGACCCAGCTCCACTCAATGATCAGCAAGCTACAGTGCTGGACACCCTATGCCAAACAAAGAGCAAGACAGGAACACAGCCCCAACCATTAGCAGAGAGGCTGCCTAAAATCATAATAAGGCCACAGACACCACAAAACACACCACCAGACGTGGACCTGCCCACCAGAAAGACAAGATCCAGCCTCATCCACCAGAACACAGGAACTAATCCCCTCCACCAGGAAGCCTACACAACCAACTGAACCAACCTTAGTCACTGGGGGCAGACACCAAAAAAAAAAACAAAACAGGAACTATGAACCTGCCTCCTGTGAAAAGCAGACCCCAAACACAGTAAGGTAAGCAAAATGAGAAGACAGAGAAACACACAGCAGATGAAGGAGCAAGGTAAAAACCCGCCAGACCAAACAAATGAAGAGGAAATAGGCAGTCTACCTGAGAAACAATTCAGAAAAATGATACTAAAGATGAACCAAAATCTTGGAAATAGAATGGAGAAAATAAAAGAAACGTTTAACAAGGACCTAGAAGAACAAAAGAGCAAACAAACAATGATGAACAACACAATAAATTAAATTAAAAATTCTGTAGAACGGATCAATAGCAGAATAACTGAGGCATAGAATGGATAAGTGACCTGGAAGATAAAATAGTAGAAATAACTACTGCAGAGCAGAATAAAGAAAAAAAAATTGAAAAGAATTTAGGACAGTCTCAGACACCTCTGGGACAACATTAAATGCACCAACATACGAATTATACGGGTGCCAGAAGAAGAAGAGAAAAAGAAAGGGACTGAGAAAATATTTGAAGAGATTATAGTTGAAAATTTCCATAATATGGGAAAGGAAATAGTTATTCAAGTCCAGGAAGCACAGAGAGTCCCATACAGGATAAATCCAAGTAGAAACACACCAAGACACATATTAATCAAACTATGAAAAATTAAATACAAAGAAAAAATATTAAAAGCAGCAAGGGAAAAACAACAAATAACATACAAAGGAATCCCCATAAGGTTAACAGCTAATCTTTCAGCAGAAACTCTGCAAGCCAGAAGGGAGTGGCAGGACATATTTAAAGTGATGAAGGGGAAAAACCTACAACCAAGATTACTCTACGCAGCAAGGATCTCATTCTGATTTGACGGAGAAATTAAAACCTTTAAAGACAAGCAAAAGCTAAGAGAATTCAGCAGCACGAAACCAGCTCTACAACAAATGCTAAAGGAACTTCTCTAGGCAGGAAACACAAGAGAAGGAAAAGACCTACAATTACAAACCCAAAACAATTAAGAAAATTGAAATAGGAACATACATATAGATAATTACCTTAAAGGTAAATGGATTAAATGCTCCAACCGAAAGACATAGACTGGCTGAATGGACATGAAAACAAGACCCGTATATATGCTGTCTACAAGAGACCCATTTCAGACCTAGGGACTCATACAGACTGAAAGAGAGGGGATGGAAAAAGATATTCCATGCAAATGGAAATCAAAAGAAAGCTGGAGTAGCAATTCTCATATCAGACAAAACATACTTTAAAACAAAGACTGTTACAATAGACAAAGAAGGACACTACATAATGATCAAGGGATCAGCCCAAAAAGAAGATATAACAATTGTAATTATTTATGCACCCAACATAGGAGCACCTCAGTACATAAGGCAAATGCTGACAGCCATAATATGGAAATCAACAGTAACACGATCATAGTAGGGAAGTTTAACAACCAATTTTAACCAATGGACAGATCATCCAAAATGAAAATAAATAAGGAAATACAAGCTTTAAATGATACATTAAACAAGATGGACTTAATTGATACTTATAGGACATTCCACCCAAAAACAGCAGATTACACTTTCTTCTTAAGTGTTCATGGAACATTCTCCAGGATAGATCATATCTTGGGTCACAAATCAAGCCTTGGTAAATTTAAGAAAATTGAAATCATATCAAGTATCTTTTCCGACCACAATGCTATGAGATTAGATATCAATTACAGGAAAAAATCTGTAAAAAATACAAACACATGGAGGCTAAACAATACACTACTTAATAACCAAGAAGTCACTGAAGAAATCAAAGAGGAAATCAAAAAATACCTAGAAGCAAATGACAATGAAAACACGATGACCCAAAACCTATGGGATGCAGCAAAAGCAGTTCAAAGAGCGAAGTTTATAGCAATACAATCCTACCTTAAGAAACAAGAAACATCTCAAATAAACAACCTAACATTACACCCAGAGCAATTAGAGAAAGAAGAACATAAAAACCCCAAAGTTAGCAGAAGGAAAGAAATCATAAAGATCAGATCAGAAATAAATGAAAAAGAAATGAAGGAAATGATAGCAAAGATCAATAAAACTAAAAGCTGGTTCTTTGAGAAGATAAACAAAATTGATAAACCATTAGCCAGACTCATCAAGAAAAAAAGGGAGAAGACTCAAATCAGTAGAATTAGAAATGAAAAAGGCGAAGTAACAACTGCCACTGCAGAAATACAAAGGATCATGAGAGATTACTACAAGCAACTCTATGACAATAAAATGGACAACCTGGAAGAAATGGGCAAATTCTTAGAAATGCACAACCTGCCAAGACTGAACCAGGAAGAAATAGAAAATATGAAGAAACCAATCACAAGCACTGAAATTGAAACTGTGATTAAAAGTCTTCCAACAAACAAAAGCCCAGGACCAGATGGCTTCACAGGAGAATTCTATCAAACATTTAGAGAAGAGCTAAAACCTATCCTTCTCAAATTCTTCTGAAATATAGCAGAGGGAGGAACACTCCCAAACTCATTCTATGAGGCCACCATCACCCTGATACCAAAACCAGACAAAGATGTCACAAAGAAAGAAAGCTACAGGCCAATATCACTGAGGAACATAGATGCAAAACTCCTCAACAAAATACTAGCAAACAGAATCCAACAGCACATTAAAAGGATCATACACCATGATCAAGTGGGGTTTATTCCAGGAATGCAAGGATTCTTCAATATACGCAAATTAATCAACGTGATACACCATATTAACAAATTGAAGGAGAAAAACCATATGATCATCTCAATAGATGCAGAGAAAGCTTTCAACAAAATTCAACACCCATTTATGATAAAAGCCCTGCAGAAAGTAGGCATAGAGGGAACTTTCCTAAACATAATAAAGGCCATATATGAAAAACCCTCAGCCAACATCATCCTAAAACGTGAAAAACTGAAACCATTTCCACTAAGATCAGGAACAAGACAAGGTTGCCCACACTCACCACTATTATTCAACATAACTTTGGAAGTTTTAGCCACAGCAATCAGAGAAGAAAAATAAATAAAAGGAATCCAAATCAGAAAAGAAGAAGTAAAGCTGTCACTGTTTGCAGATGACATGATACTATACATAGAGAATCCTAAAGATGCTACCAGAAAACTACTAGAGCTAATCAATGAATTTGATAAAGTAGCAGGATACAAAATTAATGCACAGAAATCTCTTGCATTCCTATACACTACTGATGAAAAATCTAAAAGTGAAATTAAGAAAACACTCCCATTTACCACTGCAACAAAAAGAATAAAATATCTAGGAATAAACCTACCTAAGGAGACAAAAGATCTGTATGCAGAAAATTATAGGACACTGATGAAAGAAATTAAAGATGATACAAATAGATGGAGAGATATACCATGTTCTTGGATTGGAAGAATCAACTTTGTGAAAATGACTCTACTACCCAAAGAAACCTACAGATTCGATGCAATCCCTATCAAACTACCACTGGCATTTTTCACAGAACTAGAACAAAAAATTTCACAATTTGTATGGAAACACAAAAGACCCTGAATAGCCAAAGCAATCTTGAGAAAGAAAAACGGAGCTGGAGGAATCAGGCCCCCTGACTTCAGACTATACTACAAAGCTACTGTAGTCAAGACAGTATGCTACTGGCACAAAAACAGAAATATAGATCAATAGGACAGGATAGAAAGCCCAGAGATAAACCCATGCACATATGGTCACCTTATCTTTGATAAAGGGGGCAAGAATATACAGTGGAGAAAAGACAGCCTCTTCATAAGTGGTGCTCGGAAAACTGGACAGGTGCATATAAAAGTATGAAATTAGAACACTCCCTAAAACCATACACAAAAATAAACTCAAAATGGATTAAGACCTAAATGTAAGGCCAGAAAGTATAAACTCTTAGAGGAAAGCATAGGCAGAATACTCTATGACATAAATCACAGCACGATCCTTTTTGACCCACCTCCTAGAGAAATGGAAATAAAAACAAAAATAAACAAATGGGACCTAATGAAACTTAAAAGCTTTTGCATAGGACAGGAAACCATAAAGAAGGTGAAAAGACAACCCTCAGAATGGGAGAAAATATTTGCAAATGAAGCAACTGACAAAGGATTATTCTCCAAAATTTACAAGCAACACATGCAGCTCAGTATCAAACAAACAAACAACCCAATCCAAAAATGGGCAGAAGACCTAAATGGACATTTCTCCAAAGAAGATATACAGATTGCCAACAAACACATGAAAGAATGCTCAACATCATTAATCATTAGAGAAATGCAAATCAAATCTACAATGAGATATCATCTCACACCGGTCAGAATGGCCATCATCAAAAAATCTACAAACAATAAATGCTGGAGAGGGTGGGGATAAAAGGGAACACTCTTGCACTGTTGGTGGGAATGTAAATTGATAAAGCCACTATGGCTAACAGTATGGAGGTTCCTTAAAAAACTAAAAATAGAATTACCATATGACCCAGCAATCTCATTATTGGGCATATACCCTGAGGAAACCATAATTCAA